>NW_026732009.1:235000-352738 GCF_028476545.2 Physella acuta
AGAAATTTAATTAAAAAAAAAAGATGGCATTTTTTTTTCCAGTTAACTTCTACATAACTAATTGCTTGGTTGCCTAAAATATCTTTCATTGAACTGAGCAAGGCAGCAATAATGCATGGATGACATTACCAGATTTTTTTTTCTAGCTGCTAAAATATGAGCATTTTCTCAGTCTCTAGCAGTCTAAAACCACAAATCACCCAGACTTACTGTTGTGGGCATTAGAAAAGTAGTTCAAAAATAGAAGAAAAACAGTAGTGAAGATGTTTATTTGATGGTGTGAAGAAAAAAAAAATCTGGGGCATCCTTATTTATAAATATCACAGTTGAGGGATATTTAAAAAAAAAAAACATGATTATTAACACATGTGTGTTTCATACCAATCAAGGAAATGAATAATTTAAAGAGTTCACAATCTAAGACTCTTCTGTAAACCCTTGGTATATCATGCATGAATGCTCTCACACAAGCATTTGTTTGTTATCAAATTAAAACGTGGAGCCAGGTAAGTGGCCTCAAACTTCAGCACAAGAAATTTGACGAGACTGGAAGAAATATGTCCATCACCAGCCAGATTTTATCAAAGAATGGCACATATAACAACATTTCTTTCACCCATCTTACAAGGAAGACAGACAAGTCTTGCTGTTGTTTAGTTCACATTTCACCAACAATCAAACTTCCATATCCCCCACACATAAGAAGATCCAGCACATTAATACAGCACAGTGCATGACAAGAAAATTTACAAGAACCTCAACCAAAGTGGAAGGGGGAAATGTATCAATTTTCAACATTCGTTTT
This sequence comes from Physella acuta, assembly GCF_028476545.2. Taxonomy (NCBI): domain Eukaryota; kingdom Metazoa; phylum Mollusca; class Gastropoda; family Physidae; genus Physella; species Physella acuta. The sequence continues at coordinate 235,806 of NW_026732009.1, forward strand.
TCATCAATTGGAGATAATTTCAAAACTATTTTAGAGGAAATACGATGTCACATACTTTCTGTGTTGTTTATAATTTCAATGCAAACCCAATCTCCAATGTAATGATTAAAAAAAAATTGAAAACATACATTTTCATGGCTCTGTAATTTTAAACTAACAAACAAACCATTCAAGCAGACTTCAAATTTTAAAAAATTAATGTAATGAAAATGTATATTATGATTGTATTTTTATACAAATCTATTTTAAAATAAATATTTTCAACTAGTAAAAAAAAAACCCCATTTAAAAAAGCACACAAAAATGTTGGAAACTAGAATGGGAGCTCTGGTTACTGTTGAAGAACATGGCACCATGGAAAAGATATTGCTCCAGTTTTTGTGGACAAGAACACCTCAAAAGGAAAAGTTGGAAGTTACATAAGAGATTTCACAATACACCTCAAAGATGTGCTTAGTTCAAGAAACAGCAAAACTGGTTGGGAAATCAAATGGATGCTCTCTAAAATGAACTAAGTTGAAAAAGTTACAAGTGGAGATGATACAAAGTTGATCTAAAAAACCATTTTCATGTTGTCTTTATTCACTGATTAACACACAGCTATTAGTTAGGCAGACACAAGACAAACATTCACAATCTGATCAGACACACAACAATCTTTAGGCAGACAAAGGAGATGGAAAACAAACAGAAATCGTGCAGATACAAGACAAACATTCAGACAGACTTTAGGCAGACACAATGTGAACATTCAAGCAAATGAGGCACAAGACAAACATTAAGGCAGACAAAGGAGACACAAGACTTAAGGCAGACAAAGGAGACACAAAGCCAACATTCAGACAAGACACAAGGGAGGGAACACAAACATTCAGTGCTGGAAAAAATTGAGAGCTCACTCCCAAGGTGAGGAATCAAATGGAGAGGTACCACGCAGGGTAAAAATCTCAAACAAAAGAGTAGTCTACCCTTTCACCTGATGCAGGAGGCAACAAGCTCCACAAGATGGGATGATGGTTCAAGGCACACATGCTAGCATGCAGCCATCACATGCACCAACATGGAGGAGAAATGATGGGAGGAACTTAACTCTCTTGTCCTGTTTTAAAATCATTATTAACTTCCCATAAAGGGAGATAATTAGTTTTCTTTGATACAACATGCAGGGTAATAAAATAAATAAAAATCATTTTAGTAGTATAGGTTTAAAAAAAGTTTATTCTGATAAAACAAACCTAGCTTATAGTTACATTAAAAAAAAAAACAACTCACTCTTCAAATAAAAAGTTTAAAGTTAACTCTGTAGTGCCCAGGCAAGGGAGAGAAGTTCCTCCACATACCAGGAAGCTGGAGAGTGCATGAGAGGTGTTCTAGGTTTGATGAGGCAAACATGTCACAACCAAAGAGAGGTCATGTAGATAATGGTACAGTTTATTTACACATAAGTACTCACACCTTGAAAACACGCAGTGAAGAAAAAGAGAACACAATGATGCTTGTACACTGATGCAAGACATTTCAACCCCTGCTTACTGGCATTCAAGTTTACTTCTTATCTGTGTAAGTGTGTTAACACACACATTTCAAGTACACACACACACAGTTACACATGTGTAAAATTGTCAGGAAAATACAGTAAATAAATATAAAAAGTTATGTACATCCTAAGAGAAACAATACTTGTATTAAAGAATTGATCACTAGCATTAAGGGGATAAGTGGAGTTTGTGGACCAGGTTTATGCCCACTGTAAGCTCAAATTTGCCCTCATTACAAGAGTAATTATTCAGTATAATTAATTATAGTAAATGCTATATTAAGGAATCATATAATTTGCGTGGAATTGAGTTATTCCTAGGTTTGAGTTGGTTTTCCAGTAGAATTCAATTCTATGCTATAAAAATTAATAAAGTATACAAGTAAAGTTTAAAACTGTTTTTTTTTAATAACATGAAAAATTTACATTTGGTTTTGTACATTTTCAATGGCTTAGTGGTGTAAAATAAAAATAGCAATTGCACAATCTAAGTCACACAAAAAATTTACATGTAAAAAAAAAAATAAAAATTATAAATGGTAATTTTGGAATTAATGACGACCAGATTTTGAGGTACAGAAAAAAAAAAATTCCTATGAGTGGAAGTTGTATTTGTTCTAAAGCTATAAAACCAAAATGGAAGCATTTTAAGCATTGTCTCCAGCACATGTACTGTGTCGTGCTAAATAATCCCAGTCTTCAATCACTACACACATCAGTTCTTGCAGAACCAACTAAGTTATCACAAAAAAAAAAAAATCAAGCTACAAAAACCTGGTTACCACAGGCTAAAATAAATAAACATCACAAAAAAGTAATGCCAGCATTACTTACTAGAACAAAAGCCCAAAAAATAAATATCAGATCTGAGTGGCTCCATCTTCCTACATGATTCACACACAGAAAACATGCACATTGTAAACATGTGAAAAAAATATTGCACAAATTCCAGGGAGCAAATTAGGCTAATTTCACTAGGGGAGATAAACAAGTAAAATTTTCTAACTTTACAAATAAAAGTTAATGCCATCACAAACCCACCAAGATAGTTTAGTATCTTTGCTGACAAATTAAAAAAAAGTTGACAACTTAAGATACATGAAAAGTAATACTTTCTTCATAATTTACAACCATCTTCAAACACAACCATCTGACTAACTCTCACATCATTTTGTCAGTATTGCACAACCCGTCAAAATCTGCAATAAATAAATAATTCCGACAAACAAATGTCTACTCTTGGAGTGATAGAACTCCAAAAAATAAAATAAATAAGATCTTAAATTAAAAATCTCATTTCTTAAAAAATTATTCTGACTATATTTTTCAATTTTTTTTTTTACTGCAGAAAATGACTTAAATAACTAAACGATAAAAAAATCAACCACCAACATTCATGGTAAGTTTAGTTTTGTGTTGTAGAGCAATAACCCACCTACGTAGAGATGGGTCTCAACATAGCCAGTGAATATCATCTGTCAGTGTTTTATCACACACAAGAATTACACAGTGCAATAATATTGAGAGTAAAAAAAAAAACTGTACAAAAGATGAATCAATGATACAGTATCTCAGCTGGGGTGTGGGGGGTGGAGCGAGGTTAGAAAAGTTGCGTTGTATTGGTAGAAACTGGATACCCTAGTCTTGGTTAGTTTAAGAAATGAGTTCTAGATTACATTTGCTTCGTCATGTAAAAAAACGGTGAGAATTCTTCAACTTTTTCATCAAACTTTTCACTTTGAAATGGTTTATGTTACGTAAACATGTGTATAAAGAAATGATTTGAAACATCATATTTTGAAGATGAAGGAGCTTTAAAAGAACACAAACTAGTATCCAGATGAGTCTGTCCTTGAATTAGTAGTTAGTTTCTAGCCCTGGCTTATCCACAGTACAGTGGACACTATACAGTTAGTTCAAATATGCCGTCACTTTTAGTAGAGAAAAACAATCTAGAGAAAAAATTATTGACAAGAAATTTCGAAAAAAAAGTTTTTTTTTTTTGCAAATCCTTTTTCTCCATACAAATAAGTTCTTTGTTGCTTGAATGCATACATAATCACTTCAAAGCAAAGTGTACTGTTGAGATTATTCACACTTATGGTAGAATGGTGTATGATGCTCCGTGCTGCTAAATGTCTATACTCCCTTGACGAACAGGGTACTTAGACCCCCGAGGGGAAGTGTGGCTGTGATCATGGCCATGATCATGTGACCTATGGTGGTCGCCATGGCGATCACTGTCATAGTCATCATCATGGTGGCGACTGCTTCCCTGCCTGTCATGGTGATGGTGGTGGCTGCTGTGTTCACGGTGGTGGCGGTCACTGTCAGGGGAGTTCACTCTTTCAAGGCTCCCTGACCTACTGTAAAGTGTTGGAGAAATTTAGTAACTTGCTCAGTGTACACATCAAGAAAACAATTAGCTTACTCTAATAAGAGAAAATAAGTTAGCTAACTCTAAGAGAGCATTCATTAGCTAACTAAGAATGAAAAAGCTAACTGCCTACAACCATTACAATTTTAGGGATATTTCTATGGAATTGTTTTATTTATTCATAAGAATGTTGACCAGTAGCAACAAGAAAATAAAAAAAAAATATCTTTCCGAACTTCTTAAAACAACTGCAACTGTAAATACGTCATTGCTTTTTACCACTTATATAATTTCATAAGAATTACTATCTAGTTAATTCAACAGGTTATTTATTCTGTTAAATGCTGTAGTAGAATAAATAATAGTTGTATTTAAATTTAAAATCAATAGCTAATAAAATGAAACAAATTTCCTTTTTATTGTAATTTTTAAAATATTCATAATTTATATCATACAAAGGAAATAAAAATATATAATTTTTATATTTAAATTATGAATCATTTAAGGTTTGAGTGATTTTTATATACAATTGGTTAATTGTAAAATACTTTGGTACTCTAGCATTCAGAAACAAAATTTAAGTGGTTTAGACAATATATACTACCAACAAGAGCTTTTCAAGCATTCTAGATTTTTAAAATTTCTTAAGAGTTGAAGTTAAAAAGTGCTTGAAATATTTGTGTAGTTAGCTATGATGGCTAAAACAACTTCATAATGAAGTAAGCAAACACGGTCTTACCTGTGAGACATGTGACTAGCAGGGGCTGTGTTGTGTCTAGCTAGAGGCATAGAGGAGCTGGTAGGTCCTCTGTGAGGACTGTGAGGGGATGGCGGACTCATGTTAGGGGGGTGTGTGGCCCTCCAATATGCCTCGAGAAATTCTGCTAAGTGCTCACATGCATCATCCAGCTGATTTTCATCCAGTATCACATCAAACATTTCCTATAAGAGATACAGGTCATTACAAAGTGTCCTACAATAATTCATGTTACAACAGTATCTTACAAGAATTTTTTAAAGCATCATCCAGCTGATTTTCATCCAGTTTCACACAAATAATGAGTTTTCGTCTCTTTTCAGAAATCTGACATAAGCTATTTAATTTTCTGAAATTCTGACTTGACTTCAGCGGAAGAGATTTAAAAAACATTAGTTTTAGCTTTCATCTAATATTTAATTTTTTGAGCATTTACCCCCCCCCCCCCCCCCACCCCTTACGTGGATTCAATCAGACTGTATTTAAGACATTGTTTTTTGACAATTAGGGTAACAATAATCAAACTTAAAGATATTAAAAAATGCAAAGAGATGCTAAATTCTTCAATGACGGATGAGAAGTAGACTTACAGGGGCACATTGAGCTAGCTTGTCTGCAGCTACCAACTGTACATTCATGTTCCTAGACTGAGATTTGCCTCTTGACTTTATCAATCTCTGTAAAACCTACAGAACAAAAAAATTGTGGTGAGCGCAGATCAACATCATTCTCCTAGATTACAGGAGATAAACTCCTAGATAAACCCAGTCAGCACTATCTAAACAGGCAACACACCAACATAGGTATGGTAACCCTCCCGGTGTATGTACTCACCTTTGGTGAAGAAATTTTCACATATGCAACAATGGGTGCAAGTGAGGTTTTGGCTAGCTGTGACGGGTGATTTATTGTGTCACAGTCTAAGACAACTAATTGCAATGCTCTGGCTAACTCAAAGATCCGCTCTATCTCTGCCTGAACCTCCGCTACAAGAACAGCATCAGATCAACATTAGTTAATGCCACATACAGCTACAAGAACAGCATCAGATCAACATTAGTTAATGTCACATACAGCTAAAAGAATATTAGTTAATGTCACATACAGCTACAAGAACAGCATCAGATCAACATTAGTTAATGTCACATACAGCTACAAGAACAGCATCAGATCAACATTAGTTAATGTCACATACAGCTACAAGAACAACATCAGATAAACATTAGTTAATGTCACATTACAGCTACAAGAACAGCATCAGATCAACATTAGTTAATGTCACATACAGCTACAAGAACAGCATCAGATCAACATTAGTTAATGTCACATACAGCTACAAGAACAGCATCAGATCAACATTAGTTAATGTCACATACAGAATGATAAAACTTAAAAATTACTTAACTACTCAATAAGGCGATCATTTAAGCAGTTACTCCAAATAAAAAAAAAATGTAGTTTTTATTGTTAGTAATTACAAAAACTTGTTAATCCTGGCTGAATACTACAAACATTGAGTGTAGACAAATAAAACAGAACAAGGGAGAGAATCTACTGACCTAAACCAGAGGCCCTTGGATTTGTTCTCTCCATGATAGCTCTCTTACTTGGGTTATTCAGTAAAGATCGCTTAGCCAAGGAGATGTCAGCAGTAACTCTTGTGATTATTATTCTAGAAAAAAATGGCATTTATGTAGCTGAAATGACAGTTACCATGTTCCACAATATTGAAATAATAAAAATCAACAAGGATAATGGTATGGTATTGATTGAAATTGTTTTTACAATATACAAATGAAGCAAAACAGAATAGAAGGTAAATGTACTGACCGGCCTTCAAATCTATGCTTGAGAAAATCAAAAAGTGCCTTTTGCATCATATCAGTGACCTCATAACCCTTGAGAGATGGGCCAATCAAGACAACAGGTCGCATGGAAGGCACAACTTCATAAGGAGGAGCACTTTCAGACTGCATCAAATGAAAGAAAAAAAGCTTCAATTAAACTCAAATGTGCAAAGCTTTTCTAAGAGCAGACATAAAAGTCCCAGCATCCATCCACAATACTCAAAATAAGTTAACTGACGAAGAGTTTAAATTTTTTAAAATTAAATTTTAAAAATGTCCGTTACCAAAAAATAATTAAAAGAAAATACAAAACAAGTTAACTGAATTTTGAACATTTAAAAGAAAAAAAAAAACCACGTCAGATTTGAGTACTAGGGAAGGTAACAGGAAGTGCATAAACAATTTAAAAAATTGCCAGTTTTCAAACCCCGACTAACTTGAAGATGCCAGTAATCAACTGGGTATTGATCAGCCTTACATAACCTTATGTACAAATATTGATCTCTAGGCACACATGTCTGGCCAGCACAGCATGATTCAAGTGACATTTTTTCATCAACCATTAGCCATTAAGTCATTTCACTTTCTCTAGGCAGCTGCTAGGGATTACATCCAGAGTGGATGAGTGGCCTAACTTAACTCAATGTTTACACTGGTAAAAGGGATGAGTGAATTTCAAACCTAAGTCGATGTTTAAAAACTTTACCTTTTTAAAGAATGGTTTCCTGTAGTTTAGTAAAAACTTTACCTTTTTAAAGAATGGGCTCTAGAGGATGTGAAATTCTTTTTTACCTTTTCAAATAATGGGTTACTGGGTGTTTAACTTTATTTTACCTTTTTAAAGAATGGTTTCCGCTTCTCCTTGGTTGGAGGTGTTATACTAGCTTTGCTAGACTTGGAGTTGCCCAGGCTATCGCTGTCTTCTCCAACATTACTGTCAACACCATTTTGGGTTTCCTCAATACCTAAGGAGTAAAAATCAATGACAGCCAGTGTTTAAAAAATGATGATTCTCTCAGCAAGTGACTGAAGATAAGAGGGAGACAACCACTTTAAGACAAAACTCGTTGTACACAGGATGATATAGATAGGATGATATAGATAGAAACACAATGCTCTAAAAATCATACATTTATTTTACTCTATGAATATTAATATGTGAGAGTTTCAATGCCATTAAATATACAACATTACCTGGGGTGGGGGGTGTAGACCCCCTTGAGTTGGATGGCTTGGAGGAATTCAACAGATTATCTATATTGGAAGATGAATTAGTTTTGCTGGGGAAAAAAAAACAATAGAAGTGACATTTTGAAACCAGAACTCAACAATCATGTAATGTAGGTTTTACCAGTCTGATCAATGCAATACATACTTGATAGGGGTTTTACATCAATATCTGTTCTACTCGCCACTTTAAGATAACTTAGAAAACAAATCCCCCTATAGACCTCAGTCTATATGAGTGGTGGAATGGAGAACATCTGCATCTTTGGCAATGTCATCAGAGTGGGCGGGGAGGGAATTCGTGTGAGCAGACAATGCTCAGCTGTCCTTGGGGACTCAAACTCAGCCTGCATTCTTATGCTCAACTAATCTCTTTACTTAAACAGTCTAAGGGGGGTCAAATGTAATTGCGCCATCCCAAAAACTCTGCCAGGTTGAAAACTCAAGCAAGTCAGTATTTTAGAACTAACAAACCACCCAAACTAAATATATTGAAATACTGTAAGATAAAGGCAAAAAAAAAAGTACAACAATTTAACTACTGGGTTCTTTAGCACAGTTGTGTCATTTACATAACCTGAATGAACTGTGAAAACCTGGCAGTATGTTAAAGAAAATACAGCAGTAAACCTCAGATTTCACCTCGCACCAGTAAAGGATATATTGCTGAATCAGCATAGAACATATTGCTCTACATGTATAAAGTATAGAATATACTGTCTGACATATACACAGCTTAGCATATACTTCCCAACATGTATACAGTATAGAATATACTGTCTGACATATACACACAGCTTAGCATATACTGCTCTACATGTATAAAGTTTAGAATATATAGCCCCACATATACACAGCTTAGTATAAATTGCCCTACATGTATACAGTTTAACATATATAGCCGTACAAGTACACAGCTTAGAATCTTCAGCAGTACATGTACACCATCAGAAATATACAGCCATACATGTACACCATTAGGACTATACAACCATACATGTACACCATTATATTTAGGACTATACAGCCGTAAATGTACACAGCCGTACATGTACATCAATAGGACTATACAGCCGTACATGTACACCATTAGGACAATACAGCCGTGCATGTACACCATTAGGACTATACAACCGTAAATGTACACAGCCGTACATGTACATCAATAGGACTATACAGCCGTACATGTACACCATTAGGACAATACAGCCGTGCATGTACACCATTAGGACTATACAGCCGTACATGTACATCATTAGAACTATACAGCCGTACATGTACACCATTAGGACTGTACAGCTGTATGCTAATACGAGGCTGTAGCTGCTGTTGACACGAGTGTTTGAGGCCAGTGTTCTAATGGCAAGAGGAGATTGTGCTGGCCAGCTTGTAAACCATCCAGCCAGCCTGCCTAAACTACCAATAAATATTCATAACTTCTCCAGGATAGGATCGGAGCCAGACAAGATGGTTTCACCCTGGCTCCTACCACTTTAAGACAAGATGGTTTCACCCTGCTTCCTACCACTTTAAGACTGCTTAAAAAAGACAAGATGGTTTCACCCTGGTTCCTACCACTTTAAGACAAGATGGTTTCACCCTGGCTCCTACCACTTTAAGACAAGATGGTTTCACCCTGGTTCCTACCACTTTAAGACAAGATGGTTTCACCCTGGTTCCTACCACTTTAAGACAAGATGGTTTCACCCTGCTTCCTACCACTTTAAGACTGCTTAAAAAAGACAAGATGGTTTCACCCTGGTTCCTACCACTTTAAGACTGCTTAAAAAAAGGAATGGCCTCACATATATTTTTGGGAGGAATCTGCAATGTTTTAACATTACTGTATGTTCTAGAACTGTGAACAAAAACCACATATTTTTGAGGGAGGAATTAACAATATTTTAACATGACTGTGTAGAAGTTCTTCACGACAGGTGTAAGTAAAACTTTAAAGTGTCAACAAGTGAAACCAAGTATTCAGACAATGTAGACAATCATCAACGTTCAGTCATTCCAATAAGACCAAAATTGACATTTTAGTGAAAAAATGATATCTTTTAAAACTAAATACAACTGTTGCCTACAAAAAAAAAGAGATACAACAGACAAAACAACAAGAAAGCAGTATAACCTAGCTATAATAAGTTTGTAATATATCACACAAATTCCAATTGGTATAACAATTATAACCTCATAGATTACTGCAATAAACAACAAGAAAGCAGTATAACAACTATAATAAGCTTGCAATGTATCACAAAAACCCAATTGGTATAACAATTATAACCTCATAACTTACTGCAATAAACCATCTGGTATATTCCTCATATGCCAATAGTATTCCCCCCCCCCCCCACTTCCCATTCAACAAAAAAAAAGAAAACCCAACCATTGACCACAAAAAGCCTATGTATTATACCCATTAGAAGTAGATAAATCAGCACACAGATAAAGGAGGTAAAAAACATGTAGAATGAGGGGAGCTTAATTTGTTGCCATAGCTATTGTTTTTATATCAGTAATTCTCCAGGAGAGGAGAAAAAAAAAGGCAAATGTCATCCTCTTCACTTGAATGATTTGTATTGATGATTCCAGTGTTCCAGCAGTTTAAAATCTTACAACAGCTTATTATAGCCACTCATTTGCAGCTCTTAAAAAAAACTAATATCACATGTAATAGGGGAAAAAGCCAAGAGCCAGCCTACAGGGAGGGGGGGGGGGAGAAGTAAGACACCAATAGTTGGCAGGAGAAAATGAATGCAGACCAGGGACAAGGAAAATAAAAGAGCAAGATGCAAAGGGAAAAAATCCAGCTTTATTGTGTATTGATTTTTCCTGGAGCAGCACTGGTACAGGGGTGGGGGTGGTGGAGGTTATGAACTTTATTTGTTGAATGCTGTGCCCATGATATTAATATTAATCACCTTAACATTCTAGACTTGGGATGCTAATGAGAGAAATCTCTGTTCTCTCTAGGAAATACAATACAACTGGTTCAGTTTGAAGCTTGCTACATGGGATATCATGGTCTGCATACACAAGTACTCTGTATAATGTATACAAGATACTTCAGTGACTCAAAGAGCTGGGGCCATTAGAAGGCTTACACATACAGGAACATCAGACGACTTAGAACAACATACTAAGCCAATAAGAAGGCTTACAGATACAGGACCATCAGATGACTTAGAACAACATACTAAGCCAATAAGAAGGCTTACAGATACAGGAACATCAGACGACTTAGAACAACATACTAAGCCAATAAGAAGGCTTACAGATACAGGAACATCAGACGACTTAGAACAACATACTAAGCCAATAAGAAGGCTTACAGATACATGACCATCAGATGACTTAGAACAACATACTAAGCCAATAAGAAGGCTTACAGATACAGGGACATCAGACGACTTAGAACAACATACTAAGCCAATAAGAAGGCTTACAGATACAGGACCATCAGATGACTTAGAACAACATACTAAGCCAATAAGAAGGCTTACAAATACAGGACCATCAGATGACTTAGAACAACATACTAAGCCAATAAGAAGGCTTACAAATACAGGACCATCAGATGACTTAGAACAACATACTCAGCCAATAAGAAGGCTTACAAATACAGGAACATCAGATGACTTAGAACAACATACTAAGCCAATAAGAAGGCTTACAGATACAGGAACATCAGATGACTTAGAACAACATACTAAGCCAATAAGAAGGCTTACAGATACAGGACCATCAGATGACTTAGAACAACATACTAAGCCAATAAGAAGGCTTACAAATACAGGACCATCAGATGACTTAGAACAACATACTAAGCCAATAAGAAGGCTTACAAATACATGACCATCAGATGACTTAGAACAACATACTAAGCCAATAAGAAGGCTTACAAATACATGACCATCAGATGACTTAGAACAACATACTAAGCCAATAAGAAGGCTTACAAATACAGGACCATCAGATGACTTAGAACAACATACTAGGCCAATAAGAAGGCTTACAAATACATGACCATCAGATGACTTAGAACAACATACTAAGCCAATAAGAAGGCTTACAGATACATGACCATCAGATGACTTAGAACAACATACTAAGCCAATAAGAAGGCTTACAAATACATGACCATCAGATGACTTAGAACAACATACTAAGCCAATAAGAAGGCTTACAGATACAGGACCATCAGATGACTTAGAACAACATACTAAGCCAATAAGAAGGCTTACAGATACATGACCATCAGATGACTTAGAACAACATACTAAGCCAATAAGAAGGCTTACAGATACAGGACCATCAGATGACTTAGAACAACATACTAAGCCAATAAGAAGGCTTACAAATACAGGACCATCAGATGACTTAGAACAACATACTAAGCCAATAAGAAGGCTTACAAATACAGGACCATCAGATGACTTAGAACAACATACTAAGCCAATAAGAAGGCTTACAAATACAGGACCATCAGATGACTTAGAACAACATACTAAGCCAATAAGAAGGCTTACAAATACAGGACCATCAGATGACTTAGAACAACATACTAAGCCAATAAGAAGGCTTACAGATACAGGACCATCAGATGACTTAGAACAACATACTAAGCCAATAAGAAGGCTTACAAATACAGGACCATCAGATGACTTAGAACAACATACTAAGCCAATAAGAAGGCTTACAAATACAGGACCATCAGATGACTTAGAACAACATACTAAGCCAATAAGAAGGCTTACAAATACAGGACCATCAGATGACTTAGAACAACATACTAAGCCAATAAGAAGGCTTACAGATACAGGACCATCAGATGACTTAGAACAACATACTAAGCCAATAAGAAGGCTTACAAATACAGGACCATCAGATGACTTAGAACAACATACTAAGCCAATAAGAAGGCTTACAAATACAGGACCATCAGATGACTTAAAACAACATACTAAGCCAGATAAAGTGCTGACCATTAGAAGACCTACAGATAAAGTGCTGACCATTAAAAGACCTACAGATAAAGTGCTGACCATTAGAAGACCTACAAATAAAGTACTGACCATTAACCTACAGATAAAGTGCTGACCATTAAGAGACCTACAAATCAAGAGCTACAGCCATTAGAAATAATGGATTCACTTTACTAGACAGTAGATAATAAAAAGTAAATATCACATCTAATATGCAAACAGAGAAGAGACTATATGAAAAAAAGTATTTATGTATGTATGTGCTTGTTTTAGTTGTAAACATTTTTTTAAGACTACTATTATATAAAAAGAGAGTTATTGCTGCTGTTGGTTGTTGATACAGATATCGCACTATTGGGCAAAAAGATTTTAGTAAAAGTGACAGAGATATACAGTAGGACAACAAGATTTTAGTAAAAGTGACAGAACTATCACAATGTAGGTCAACAAGATTTTAGTAAAAGTGACAGAGATATACTGTAGGCCAACAAGATTTTAGTAAAAGTGACAGAGATATACTGTAGGCCAACAAGATTTTAGTAAAAGTGACAGAGATATACTGTAGGCCAACAAGATTTTAGTAAAAAGATGTTGGTAAAAATGAAAGATATCACAGTGTAGGTCATCAAAATGTTGCTCTAGTGACACAGATATGACAAATATGTTGAAAAAATGAAAGATATCAGAGTGTAGGTCAACCAGACTTGTATAAAAAACCATATGGTCACATGCTGGTAAGACTGACATTTCACCTAATTGCACCCCAATTATCCTGGCAGTTTGGTATGTCTCATTAAGGAGACCTGGCACAGATTAACACAGGGAACCAACCATTAGCTGTACAAACTGGCACATTGACACCAAGCTTTGACCTATAGCTGTCAACTATATTTAACATCAAAGTATATAGGACAAAACTTTAACTGGGACAACTATTTTTAGCACATTTGAAGATCAAGAATTCACATCAAACAACGCATTATATTGTTATTGAACATAAAGGGTGTGTGGCTTTGAATTTAAACCATAACAAAAATCCACTAACTGTTAGATTATTACGCATGTATACATTCTAATTAGCTACATCCACCTTTCAGCTTTAGTACACTCATTATTTCACTCAAGTTATGAATGTAGGCTCTGTCATTTATTATATAATACTTTACTGTCTTATGAAACTAAATCTCTTTGTAAAACTTTTTTTTAATTCTTTTGACCAACGTAATGTTAACTAAAAAGATATAGCGGATATTGTAGTTTTGATTATGGAAATTGAAGCTGGCATTTTAAAAGTATTAAAGCCAATACACAATAGATTTTTTTTATGGCAAAGTTTTTTTTTCGTAACCAAGTAGGCCTATAAGCCATACAAGATGTAAAGATAGTAAATATCTAACACAAGAACCGTAGTACTGTCATTTATTTCACTTGTGATTATACTTTTCTCATACAGGTTCTCACAGCCAGTCAAGTTAAAAATACTTTTTATATGTTAAAAGTTAACACAGATGACAACTAGTTAACACAGATGACAACTAGTTAACACAGATGACAACTTGTTAACACAGATGACAACTAGCTAACACAGATGACAACTAGCTAACACAGATGACAACTGACCTAGTGTAGAGCTTCCCTTGCCGTCCCCCACCACCTGACTGAGTCTTCAGGTTTTCAAGTTTGGCAGGGCTCGGGATGAATCTGACATCACATCCTTCCTTCACCAGCCGACCTATCCACCAGTCATTGTTAAATTTCTAGAAGGAAACAATTGCAACAGTTATAAGACCTATCTAGTAATTGTTAAATTTCTAGGAGGAAACAATGGCAACATTTATAAGACCTATCCACCTGTCTTTGTTAAATTTCTAGAAGGAAACAATTGCAACATTTATAAGACCTATCCACCAGTCATTGTTAAATTTCTAGGAGCAAACAATTGTAACACTTATAAGACCTATCTAGTAATTGTTAAATTTCTAGGAGGAAACAATGGCAACATTTATAAGACCTATCCACCAGTCATTGTTAAATTTCTAGAAGGAAACAATTGCAACATTTATAAGACCTATCCACCAGTCATTGTTAAATTTCTAGAAGGAAACAATTGCAACATTTATAAGACCTATCCACCCGCCATTGTTAAATTTCTAGGAGGAAACAATTGCAACATTTATAAGACCTATCTAGTAATTGTTAAATTTCTAGGAGGAAACAATTGCAACATTTATAAGACCTATCTAGTAATTGTTAAATTTCTAGGAGGAAACAATTGCAACATTTATAAGACCTATCTAGTAATTGTTAAATTTCTAGGAGGAAACAATGGCAACATTTATAAGACCTATCCACCAGTCATTGTTAAATTTCTAAAAGGAAACAATTGCAACAGTTATAAGACCTATCTAGTAATTGTTAAATTTCTAGGAGGAAACAATGGCAACAGTTATAAGACCTATCCACCAGTCATTGTTAAATTTCTAAAAGGAAACAATTGCAACAGTTATAAGACCTATCTAGTAATTGTTAAATTTCTAGGAGGAAACAATGGCAACATTTATAAGACCTATCCACCAGTCATTGTTAAATTTCTAAAAGGAAACAATTGCAACAGTTATAAGACCTATCCACCAGTCATTGTTAAATTTCTAAAAGGAAACAATTGCAACAGTTATAAGACCTATCTAGTAATTGTTAAATTTCTAGGAGGAAACAATGGCAACATTTATAAGACCTATCCACCAGTCATTGTTAAATTTCTAAAAGGAAACAATTGCAACAGTTATAAGACCTATCCACCAGTCATTGTTAAATTTCTAAAAGGAAACAATTGCAACAGTTATAAGACCTATCCACCAGTCATTGTTAAATTTCTAAAAGGAAACAATTGCAACAGTTATAAGACCTATCTAGTAATTGTTAAATTTCTAGGAGGAAACAATGGCAACATTTATAAGACCTATCTAGTCATTTTTAAATTTCTAGGAGAAAAATATTACAACATTTATAAGACATGAAAATTAAGGGTCTGTACTAAATCCTAGAGTAAAACTATAAGCCTTTTTAGTTAGGTACATTAATCTAGTATTGGTGTGTTGATGAGAAATCTACACACATGATGTGCTGTGTTCTACTGGAGTATACACACAATATAATGCAGCAAGTTCAACAGCCACCATCAAGATGGGTTGTGTTGATACAGATTCACTGCTCAAACTCTAATTAAACCTAATGTCACCCCGAACCTATCATGAGTTACCCCTAACCTATCATGAGTTACCCCTTTAATATATAACATCTAATGTTGCTATACCCCCACCTTATCACTACTTACTTCTTTTATATGGAGGTAATCTCTGACACCGAAAGACACAGCATAGCCATGTACAGGCGAGTCATCATCAGCAGAGCCATCATAGGACACATTGGTTCTAACAGCAAACGCCACTGGCTTGGCCTGAAGAGAAAGGTGTGCATGTTAGCTTTATTATTGTCTTGGTTTTACAGCTAAGGTTAGGGTTTGTAACTGGATGGAAACTCATGTACAACTGTTGTTACTGTTGAGTAACTCTTGTCAAGCTAAAGCAGGTGGTTAGATAGTTTCAAGGGGAAAGTGTTGTTAGGGTAAGAGTTGTGAGGGAAGGTGTTGTTAGGGTAAGAGTTGTGAGGGAAGGTGTTGTTAGGGTAAGAGTTGTGAGGGAAGGTGTTGTTAGGGTAAGAGTTGTGAGGGAAGGTGTTGTTAGGGTAAGAGTTGTGAGGGAAGGTGTTGTTCAGGGAGGTTTTGTGAGGATAAGTGTTGTGAATGTTAACTTAAGTCTCAAGAAATAGAGCTTGAATTCCAGGGATAAAATTATATTCAGCTCTAGACTGTATTACACCCATGGGTATACTTTTTAGATGAAGAACACTCTCAGTATACCAGATCTAGATTGTATTATATTGCTGGGTATACCAGTTTCAGATGAAGGACACTCTCAGTATACCAAATCTAGACTATTACATTACTGGGTATACCAAGCTCTAGCCTGTACACTATATTTAAGAACACCAAGTTTTTAAAAAATTGAGTACAAGATACACATGCCCTTAACCTTTCTGTGCATTATACAATCATAATAAGACTTGTTCTCAACAACCAGCAGGTTTGAAAACCTTTTAATATGCAAGATTGAATTACAGTAACACAAGTGGTGGTTTAATAACAGTAACTAAACCTTTTAATATGCAAGATTGAATTACAGTAACACAAGTGGTGGTTTAATAACAGTAACTAAACCTTTTAATATGCAAGATTGAATTACAGTAACACAAGTGGTGGTTTAATAACAGTAACTAAACCTTTTAATATGCAAGATTGAATTACAGTAACACAAGTGGTGGAGACTGGTTTAATAACAGTAACTAAACCTTTTAATATGCAAGATTGAATTACAGTAACACAAGTGGTGGAGACTGGTTTAATAACATTAACAAAAGATGTCAAGTAAAAAGAACCCTCTTAAGACCTCGCGATCCACTGGGTTCAAGTAGAGTTCATGTTTCTTGACCTCAACATATGAAGAGAAGGTGTGGTCAGCACTTTGCCCAGCCGCATTTACCCAGAAATGGGTGGACTAAGGGACGTTCTACTGATTTTACCCGGATTTAAACATGAGACTTTCAGGTCAGCAGCCTAGCGCTACCAAGCTGTCCAATAACAAAAGATGTGAAAACTGGCCATCTGCTACACATGCAGCATAAATACCATGTGTTACAGACTGGTCAAGTGTTACACATGCAGCATAAATACCATGTGTTACACATGCAGCATAAATACCATGTGTTACACATGCAGCATAAATACCATGTGTTACAGACTGGTCAAGTGTTACACATGCAGCATAAATACCATGTGTTACACATGCAGCATAAATACCATGTGTTACAGACTGGTCAAGTGTTACACATGCAGCATAAATACCATGTGTTACACATGCAGCATAAATACCATGTGTTACAGACTGGTCAAGTGTTACACATGCAGCATAAATATCATGTGTTACACATTCAGCATAAGTACCATGTGTTACAGACTGGTCAAGTGTTACACATGCAGCATAAATACCATGTGTTACAGACTGGTCAAGTGTTACACATGCAGCATAAATATCATGTGTTACACATTCAGCATAAGTACCATGTGTTACAGACTGGTCAAGTGTTACACATGCAGCATAAATACCATGTGTTACACATGCAGCATAAATACCATGTGTTACGCATGCAGCATAAATACCATGTGTTACACATGCAGCATAAATACCATGTGTTACCCAACACACACCAGCCCAGCACCCATGCATGTTTTTTAAAATAGTCCAACAGATGTTACAAACATTACACTCATGTTGGGCAACATGTTGGGTATAATGACTAGAGATGGCAAGATAGAATAGACAAGCCTAACTATCTGGAAAGGCTTGATAGTGAGAAATGAAGAAAATGAATAATGGACAGGTGGTTAAAATAAGACAACATCCAACATTTAATGTCAGTTGGTCAAAGTATGACAACATCCAACATTTAATGTCAGCTGGTTAAAGACAACATCCAACATTTAATGTCAGCTGGTTAAATTAAGACAACACCCTACATTTAATGTCAGCTGGTTAAAGTAATACAACACCCAACATTTAATGTCAGCTGGTTAAAGTAAGACAACATCCAACATTCTATGTCAGCTGGTTAAAGTAAGACAACATCCAACATTTAATGTCAGCAGGTTAAAGTAAGACAACATCTACCATTTAATGTCAGCTGGTTAAAGACAACATCCAACATTCAATGCCAGCTGGTTAAAGTAAGACAACATCTACCATTTAATGTCAGCCCACAAGCTGGTTAAAATATAAATTCACCTCGCCTATAACAGGCCATCCCAGAATAAACAACCCAGACTCCCCATAATAACTGGGTGACACGTTCTTCTAATCAAACAGATTTGCCACCATTTCAGTGGGGAAGAAAATAAGTTAGCTAATGTAGGCTAAATGCTCATTATGTGTAATTACCTCTAGTTACCAATAATGAAAGGGAGTGACATTCAGAGTGAAACAAAATGTTCAATATCCAAGTATATCTAAAGCCAGCTTCCATACGGAAATGATTTGATCTAATGCCATATTCATCAAGTGGAACCGTGGCTTGATAGGACAAAGAGAACATTTGGGTAGACCTATCTATGTAGGATTTGTTATTTTAAACTTCTATTTTAACTAGCCGGATAAAGCCTCTTATGTGGACTACAATTTCATGAACCACTTTTAGTATCATCCCTCACATCAACTAGTGAATATAGACCAGAATGTTACTCATGTGGACTACAATTTCATGAACCATTTTTAGTATCATCCCTCACATCAACTAGTGAATATAGACCAGAATGTTACTCATGTGGACTACAATTTCATGAACCATTTTTAGTATCATCCCTCACATCAACTAGTGAATATAGACCAGAATGTTACTCATGTGGACTACAATTTCATGAACCATTTTTAGTATCATCCCCTCACATCAACTATTGAATATAGACCAGAATGTTACTCATGTGGACTACAATTTCATGAACCACTTTTAGTATCATCCCCTCACATCAACTATTGAATATAGACCAGAATGTTACTCATGTGGACTACAATTTCATGAACCACTTTTAGTATCATCCCTCACATCAACTAGTGAATATAGACCAGAATGTTACTCATGTGGACTACAATTTCATGAACCACTTTTAGTATCATCCCCTCACATCAACTATTGAATATAGACCAGAATGTTACTCATGTGGACTACAATTTCATGAACCACTTTTAGTATCATCCCCTCACATCAACTATTGAATATAAACCAGAATGTTACTCATGTGGATTACAATTTCATGAACCACTTTTAGTATCCTCCCTCACATCAACTAGTGAATATAGACCAGAATGTTAAGCTGGACAACATTCATACATCAATATATGTGGAGGATGACTTGTATTCATAACACAATAGCTCCTGGTATGATTTGATAATCACTGAGTTCAAGTTGAATCAGACTATTTCAAATGACATGTGCGGACATTTATAACGAACCTAGCCAAATGTGGTGGTAGATTGTAGATATGTGACAAAGTGAAACTGTTGTACCAACCTTGGCCTTCTCTAATTGAGTAAGGGCTTGCCTCTCTGTCTCTCGTCTCAGTGCTTCCTTCTCTTCATCTAATGAAATATCTGAGGATGGCTGACTGTAGTTGGAATCTGCAGAACCCTGAAACACACAAATCACTGATGTAGAAACAAGACTTTCAGTTTAAACATAAGATGATAGGTAATGTAGTTATAATCTGCAGGTCACTGAAACACACAAATATCTGATGCAGAAACAAGACTTTCAGTTTAAACACAAGATGATAGGTAATGTAGTTATAATCTGCAGAACCCTGAAACACACAAATATCTGATGCAGAAACAAGACTTTCAGTTTAAACACAAGATGATAGGTAATGTAGTTATAATCTGCAGGTCACTGAAACACACAAATATCTGATGCAGAAACAAGACTTTCAGTTTAAACACAAGATGATAGGTAATGTAGTTATAATCTGCAGAACCCTGAAACACACAAATATCTGATGCAGAAACAAGACTTTCAGTTTAAACACAAGATGATAGGTAATGTAGTTATAATCTGCAGAACCCTGAAACACACAAATATCTGATGCAGAAACAAGACTTTCAGTTTAAACACAAGATGATAGGTAATGTAGTTATAATCTGCAGAACCCTGAAACACACAAATATCTGATGCAGAAACAAGACTTTCAGTTTAAACACAAGATGATAGGTAATGTAGTTATAATCTGCAGAACCCTGAAACACACAAATATCTGATGCAGAAACAAGACTTTCAGTTTAAACACAAGATGATAGGTAATGTAGTTATAATCTGCAGAACCCTGAAACACACAAATATCTGATGCAGAAACAAGACTTTCAGTTTAAACACAAGATTATAGGCAATGTAGTTATAATCTGCAGAACCCTGAAACACACAAATATCTGATGCAGAAACAAGACTTTCAGTTTAAACACAGTATGATAGGTAATGTAGTTATAATCTGCAGAACCCTGAAACACACAAATATCTGATGCAGAAACAAGACTTTCAGTTTAAACACAAGATGATAGGTAATGTAGTTATAATCTGCAGAACCCTGAAACACACAAATATCTGATGCAGAAACAAGACTTTCAGTTTAAACACAAGATGATAGGTAATGTAGTTATAATCTGCAGAACCCTGAAACACACAAATCACTGATGCAGAAACAAGACTTTCAGTTTAAACACAAGATGATAGGTAATGTAGTTATAATCTGCAGAACCCTGAAACACACAAATATCTGATGCAGAAACAAGACTTTCAGTTTAAACACAAGATGATAGGTAATGTAGTTATAATCTGCAGAACCCTGAAACACACAAATATCTGATGCAGAAACAAGACTTTCAGTTTAAACACAAGATGATAGGTAATGTAGTTATAATCTGCAGAACCCTGAAACACACAAATATCTGATGCAGAAACAAGACTTTCAGTTTAAACACAAGATGATAGGTAATGTAGTTATAATCTGCAGAACCCTGAAACACACAAATATCTGATGCAGAAACAAGACTTTCAGTTTAAACACAAGATGATAGGTAATGTAGTTATAATCTGCAGAACCCTGAAACACACAAATATCTGATGCAGAAACAAGACTTTCAGTTTAAACACAAGATTATAGGCAATGTAGTTATAATCTGCAGAACCCTGAAACACACAAATATCTGATGCAGAAACAAGACTTTCAGTTTAAACACAAGATGATAGGTAATGTAGTTATAATCTGCAGAACCCTGAAACACACAAATATCTGATGCAGAAACAAGACTTTCAGTTTAAACACAAGATTATAGGCAATGTAGTTATAATCTGCAGAACCCTGAAACACACAAATATCTGATGCAGAAACAAGACTTTCAGTTTAAACACAAGATGATAGGTAATGTAGTTATAATCTGCAGAACCCTGAAACACACAAATATCTGATGCAGAAACAAGACTTTCAGTTTAAACACAAGATGATAGGTAATGTAGTTATAATCTGCAGAACCCTGAAACACACAAATCACTGATGCAGAAACAAGACTTTCAGTTTAAACACAAGATGATAGGTAATGTAGTTATAATCTGCAGAACCCTGAAACACACAAATATCTGATGCAGAAACAAGACTTTCAGTTTAAACACAAGATGATAGGTAATGTAGTTATAATCTGCAGAACCCTGAAACACACAAATATCTGATGCAGAAACAAGACTTTCAGTTTAAACACAAGATGATAGGTAATGTAGTTATAATCTGCAGAACCCTGAAACACACAAATATCTGATGCAGAAACAAGACTTTCAGTTTAAACACAAGATGATAGGTAATGTAGTTATAATCTGCAGAACCCTGAAACACACAAATATCTGATGCAGAAACAAGACTTTCAGTTTAAACACAAGATGATAGGTAATGTAGTTATAATCTGCAGAACCCTGAAACACACAAATATCTGATGCAGAAACAAGACTTTCAGTTTAAACACAAGATGATAGGTAATGTAGTTATAATCTGCAGAACCCTGAAACACACAAATATCTGATGCAGAAACAAGACTTTCAGTTTAAACACAAGATTATAGGCAATGTAGTTATAATCTGCAGGTCACTGAAACACACAAATAGCTGATGTAGAAACAAGACTTTTAGTTTAAACAAGAGGATTGTAGGTAATGTAGCTATAATCTGCAGAACCCTGAAACACACAAATATCTGATGCAGAAACAAGACTTTCAGTTTAAACACAAGATGATAGGTAATGTAGTTATAATCTGCAGAACCCTGAAACACACAAATATCTGATGCAGAAACAAGACTTTCAGTTTAAACACAAGATTATAGGCAATGTAGTTATAATCTGCAGAACCCTGAAACACACAAATAGCTGATGTAGAAATAAGACTTTCAGTACAAGAGGGTTGTAGAAAAAGTTTTGTGTCTCAGTCCTCCTAAAAAACCTGACAGTACGCTCCTGTATACATGAAAACATGATGAAAGTAATGTGAGACTGAATATTTATGTATGTTCATCTCAATAAGTAAGTACACAAAGATAGTAGCACTCTCAAACAACAGCCTAATATCTAGGCAGCAAATCAAAATGTTTAAATGTTTAAGTAAACATGTTTCTATCCTCTATATTCTAGTCTGATTTCTTCCACTTATCTATAAAAGAATTGTTTGATAGATAAAGGAAATTTATGCTAACAATTGATTACTTTTTATAAAATGGATATTTGTTTAAAACCATTAGTAATATTTGCCTAAAAAACTGGCTTATATTGCAGTAAATATAATAGTTAAATTCCACAATAAATTTTGTAAGACATGTTACGACACCAGTTTGAAAATAATTAGTTACTTCTGGATGGAATTGTACTCTTTTGATAATGCAAATATATTTTTAAAAAATTCATTAATTTAAAATAGAAAAAAAACTATATATACATACACCCCAGTTGAATTGTTTTTATAGAGGTGGTAATACAACATGTGGTAATATAATGAGGAAACATGTTGCAATATTTTACACCCTTGACCATATTGTTTAGAATAGTATAGACGAAAATATTTGGGCAGGATAAAGCTGTGGCAGGTGTTAATGTGTAGAAATAAAATTACCAGCGAATCAATGTCACTGAGTCCAGAGGTGACCTCCTTCTTCAGCCTTCCCATCCTGCCTTGGGGCAAGGTTTCATGCATTATGGGATTGCTCTCCATGTTTCCCAGCAGCCCATTGGTCTCCCCAGCCTTGATTCGCATGTCACTACCACAGTTTGTACCAAATAATGAATGCACACTTTCCCCATCTAGATATTCATCTATACACTATATGCCTATTGGTCCCAAATGCACAGTGATCAATGGCTTAGCTAGTCAAGAACACATGGCTTATGTTTACAAGTTTTGTTGCTTCAATTCATTAATCACAAATGGCTGAATCACAACGCTCCAAACAATTCTTCACTGCAATGGTATTCAAAACAACTTTTTTACAACAGGTAGAATGGTACTCAAAACAACTTTTTATGACAGCTAAAATGGTATTAAAAATGTACAACAACTTTCCACATCAAGAAGAATGTTATCCAACATACAACAACTATCTGCTGCCAGTAGATTGGAATTCTTTGTTACAAGCATTAGTCATGAAACAAAACCTGGGGCAGCACCAACATATGTGATCTACTTGCCCCATATAAGTGATCAACTTGCCCCAACAACAAACACGTATGATTAACTTGCGCCAACAAACATATATGATCAACTTGCACCACTCACCAATAAAAAAATCAATTATTAAAACTTATTGCAGCTCTAGTGTCAACAGCAGTAGGTAAGTTTATGAAACCCTGAATACTGTAACGCAGCAATGGTATTAACAGCCTGCGCAGCAATTGTAACAGGTTGTAGAAAGTTGAAACCAGCGACAACCAAACACAAAACATTAACCCAATCCTCAACTGCTACATGCGAGTAGTAAACAAGTAACAAATTTGTGTACCTGCCCCACCCTACAAAGCTACAGACAAACAGTCACAAATCTTTGTATGTCTTTCACTGACACAACAAGCAGTAACTAACCCCCACCCTACACAACTACAGACAAACAGTCACAAATCTTTGTATGTCTTTCACTGACACACAACAAGCAGTAACTAACCCCCACCCTACACAGCTACAGACAAACAATTACAAATCTTTGTATGTCTTTCACAGTACTTTCACTGACACACACAACAAGCAGTAACTAACCCCCACCCAACACAGCTACAAACAGTCACAAATCTTTACCATGTGTAAAATATGATTCTACAACTTCTCCCTAGGTATAACACAGCTGTCAGACAGAACATATCAAATCTTAGGCTTAAAAAAATGTTTGCCTTACAAGCTAATGGCAGCCACGCATCACTTTTATTTACAAAGACATTTCAACAGAATTCAAAGTGGATACAAATTGCTATAATTATCTTAGCATCTATTTATGGTGGCTAAGCTTGAGTTTAAAGCAAGCGAGAAGAAAGTGAAGCTCAGAGTATCTGGAGAGAAGACAACACATTTACTACACAGTTAGGGCTGAGAACAAATGTTTATGGTGATTAGATTGACAAAACTCCACTTTATCAAACAACAAACCAAACCCAGCAGTAAACCCATCTACTTATTGTTATTGATGGCCAAATTTTTTCTCTCCCAGTTTAACGCTTCTTTAACCATTGAAGAGAAGAAAGCTACACAAGAAATGTGGCAGACAGGAAGCAAACAAGCATAAAAAAATGGAGCCAGAAAGATGAGTAGTCCACATTCCAGGCACACCTGGGGAGTGTTAGCAGAGATTAGCTGTAACACACCAGCTGTGGTGACCTAGTAGAGATTAGCTAGAGTGACCTAGTAGAGATTAGCTGGAGTGACCTAGTAGAGATTAGCTGGAGTGACCTAGTAGAGATTAGCTAGAGTGACCTAGTAGAGATTAGCTGGAGTGACCTAGTAGAGATGAGCTAGAGTGACCTAGTAGAGATTAGCTGGAGTAACCTAGTAGAGATTAGCTGTCAGACATGGTCATCTAACAGCCAGACATGGTCATCTAACAGCCAGACAGACATGGTCATCTAACAGTCAGACAGACATGGTCATCTAACAACCAGACATGGGCATCTAACAGCCAGACAGACATGGTCATCTAACAGCCAGACAGACATGGTCATCTAACAGCCAGACAGACATGGTCATCTAACAGCCAGACAGACATGGTCATCTAACAACCAGACATGGGCATCTAACAGCCAGACAGACATGGTCATCTAACAGCCAGACAGACATGGTCATCTAACAGCCAGACAGACATGGTCATCTAACAGCCAGACAGACATGGTCATCTAACAGCCAGACAGACATGATCATCTAACAGCCAGACATGATCATCTAACAGCCACACATGGTCATCTAACAGCCAGACAGACATGGTCATCTAACAGCCAGAGACAGACATGGTCATCTAACAGTCAGACAGACATGGTCATCTAACAGCCAGACATGGTCATCTAACAGCCAGACAGACATGGTCATCTAACAGCCAGACAGACATGGTCATCTAACAGCCAGACAGACATGGTCATCTAACAGCCAGACAGACATGGTCATCTAACAGCCAGACAGACATGGTCATCTAACAGCCAGACAGACATGGTCATCTAACAGCCAGACAGACATGGTCATCTAACAGCCAGACAGACATGGTCATCTAACAGCCAGACAGACATGGTCATCTAACAGCCAGACAGACATGGTCATCTAACAGCCAGACAGACATGGTCATCTAACAGCCAGACAGACATGGTCATCTAACAGCCAGACAGACATGGTCATCTAACAGTCAGACAGACATGGTCATCTAACAGCCAGACAGACATGGTCATCTAGTGTGATGCCAAATGACCAGCAAACAGCCAACAAAGACAGGGCCCCAACTTATTTTCTCCACTAATTACCTCATGTGTGCATGCTTTGTGAGAGGCAACACTGATAAAAGGGGAGCAATTATTGACCAGAGCTACACTCCACATAGAGAGATCAATAGCTAGAAATAACCAGGACTGAGCTAGTGGGTTCCTGTGGAATATGGTACACTAACCACCAGTTTAAGGAATAACTGAGCTAGTGGGTTCCTGTGGAATATGGTACACTAACCACCAGTTTAAGGAATAACTGAGCTAGTGGGTTCCTGTGGAATATGGTACACTAACCACCAGTTTAAGGAATAACTGAGCTAGTGGGTTCCTGTGGAATATAGTACACTAACCACCAGTTTAAGGAATAACTGAGCTAGTGGGTTCTTGTGGAATATAGTACACTAACCACCAGTTTAAGGAATAACTGAGCTAGTGGGTTCCTGTGGAATATAGTACACTAACCAACAGTTTAAGGAATAACCAGGATAGGTGGGTTCCTAACAACCATAGCTTCTTGGATCTCTATACCAAATGTATACCCCAGGTTTTTATAAAAGAATAGTGGAATCTGCTTTGATGATAGTGACAGTGGGAATGATGGTAGTGATGGGTGTATGGTGACTGGTGGTGATGGGTGTATGGTGACTGGTGGTGATGGGTGACTGGTGGTGATGGGTGTATGGTGACTGGTGGTGATGGGTGTATGGTGGTGATGGGTGTATGGTGAGTTTGGGTGTATGGTGAGTATGGGTGTATGGTGGTGATGGGTGTATGGTGACTGGTGGTGATGGGTGTATGGTGGTGATGGGTGTATGGTGAGTTTGGGTGTATGATGAGTATGGGTGTATGGTGGTGATGGGTGTATGGTGACTGGTGGTGATGGGTGTATGTGGTGATGGGTGTATGATGACTGGTGGTGATGGGTGTATGTGGTGATGGTTGTATGGTGACTGGTGGTGATGGGTGTATGGTGGTGATGGGTGTATGGTGACTGGTGGTGATGGGTGTATGATGACTGGTGGTGATGGGTGTATGGTGACTGGTGGTGATGGGTGTATGTGGTGATGGGTGTATGGTGACTGGTGGTGATGGGTGTATGTGGTGATGGGTGTATGATGACTGGTGGTGATGGGTGTATGTGGTGATGGTTGTATGGTGACTGGTGGTGATGGGTGTATGGTGGTGATGGGTGTATGGTGACTGGTGGTGATGGGTGTATGGTGACTGGTGGTGATGGGTGTATGGTGACTGGTGGTGATGGGTGTATGGTGACTGGTGGTGATGAGTGTATGGTGACTGGTGGTGATGGGTGACTGGTGGTGATGGGTGTATGGTGGTGATGGGTGTATGGTGGTGATGGGTGTATGGTGACTGGTGGTGATGGGTGACTGGTGGTGATGGGTGTATGGTGGGGATGTGTGTATGGTGACTGGTGGTGATGGGTGTATGGTGACTGGTGGTGATGGGTGTATGGTGGGGATGGGTGTATGGTGACTGGTGGTGATGGGTGTATGGTGACTGGTGGTGATGGGTGTATGGTGACTGGTGGTGATGGGTGTATGGTGACTGGTGGTGATGGGTGTATGGTGGGGATGGGTGTATGGTGACTGGTGGTGATGGGTGTATGGTGACTGGTGGTGATGGGTGTATGGTGACTGGTGGTGATGGGTGTATGGTGACTGGTGGTGATGGCTGTATGGTGACTGGTGGTGATGGGTGATAGGTGGTGATGGGTGTATGGTGTATGGTGGGGATGGGTGTATGATGGCTGGTGGTGATGGGTGTATGGTGACTGGTGGTGATGGGTGTATGATGACTGGTGGTGATGGGTGTATGGTGGTGATGGGTGTATGATGAATGGTGGTGATGGGTGTATGATAACTGGTGGTGATGGCTGTATGGTGACTGGTGGTGATGGGTATACTGTGAGATATCCTACTTCAACATCTGATAATCTTACTATAATGAGCTATAACATACACATCAATTCCTACACAATTCCTTACCTACCTACAACTAGTTAAATAAAAATATCTGAAGCTAACACAAACGGATAATCCGGCATTAGAGTTCAACACCAAACATAAGCACAAGTTCTGGACTCTCATTCAATTAACTGATGCAGGCTTTACGTTAGTCACAATCCCCCTCACACAACGTGACAAAATCTATAGCCGAGCCACGAACAAAAGTCTCATGGGCCAATGCCTGCCATCGCCGTCTAATAAATAAGTAAAGAACACAGCACCGAAGAAACGGCGACACTTGTTTGTATGGAGCACAGAGCCATCCAGCTATGGCGTAATGCAGCAGTAGCAGCAACACACAAGGGCACACATCTACACGAGAGCCGTGTCGGTCTGACGCTGGGTGACCAGCAACAAATCAATACACACATTCTCAACCTGTTACTTAACTGCTTCAGTGGGGGATTACTGATGGGGGATGCTGGGGGCGGCACCGGCGTGGGGGTCGGGTATAAGTACCACAGTGGTGGTGTGATTGTGGTGATAATAATATTGTGGTGAGCAATCACCGGCGTGGGGGACGGGTATAAGTACCACAGTTGTGGTGTGATTGTGGTAATAATAATATTGTGGTGAGCAATCACCGGCGTGGGGGACGGGTATAAGTACCACAGTGGTGGTGTGATTGTGGTAATAATAATATTGTGGTGAGCAATCACCGGCGTGGGGGACGGGTATAAGTACCACAGTGGTGGTGTGATTGTGGTAATAATAATATTGTGGTGAGCAATCACCGGCGTGGGGGACGGGTATAAGTACCACAGTGGTGGTGTGATTGTGGTAATAATAATATTGTGGTGAGCAATCACCGGCGTGGGGGACGGGTATAAGTACCACAGTGGTGGTGTGATTGTGGTAATAATAATATTGTGGTGAGCAATCACCGGCGTGGGGGACGGGTATAAGTACCACAGTTGTGGTGTGATTGTGGTAATAATAATATTGTGGTGAGCAATCACCGGCGTGGGGGACGGGTATAAGTACCACAGTGGTGGTGTGATTGTGGTAATAATAATATTGTGGTGAGCAATCACCGGCGTGGGGGACGGGTATAAGTACCACAGTGGTGGTGTGATTGTGGTAATAATAATATTGTGGTGAGTAATCACCACGTCGATAATCCCAATAGTGGCGGTAATCTGGGTGGTGTGTAAGAGATGTGGTAACCACGAACTTTAAGATAATCTTAGTGAATAGACTTGGTGGTAGCGGTCATGACGTTATGTTTGTGATCCAAGTGGTAATCGTAATTGTTGTTTGTGATCCAAGTGGTAATCGTGATTGGTCTGTTTGTGATTGAAATGGTAATCGTGACAACGTAATAATTGACAGTAGATAATGGCTGTGATCAAAGGATCGCCAGTACACCAGCACTGCTCTGTTAGGCCAGCAATAACAGTCAGTGTTAAACTACAAGTTAGGTTTGGGCTATTCGTAACAAATTACAAGTCAAGAAAAATAACCTGTAAAGAAAGAGCAGTTAGTAAATCAAGGGCAACAACACATAGTGGAGCGTCAAGAACAGCAACTTGTAAGTCAGGGGCAGCATGTACTAAAGGGTTGACTGAAAACAGACAAAACAAGAGGGTTGTGTATCTACGTTGTACAAATACTGCACGGGCCACACATAGCAAGTACTACATTTTGTTCGATCATTGGATGGTTTTATTAAACACCGGTAGGACAATACTGCATTGTATCAAGCTTATAGTTTGTAGCCCGTATGGCTGGAGGAGATATGGTTGAGGATTATGTTAAAGCTTTAACATGCCCTGTCGTTATTGGTAGAGTTGAGGATAATGTTAAAGCTTTAACATGCCCTGTCGTTATGGGAACAACAAAGCTGGCGACTACCTCAGCAGATACAAGAACATGGCCTGTAGATACTATCACATGGCCATCAGATACAAAAAAGAAACATAGCCTGTAGATACAAGCACATAGTTTGCAGATACACGCGCATGGCCCGTTGTCAGGCCCAACAATCGCATGGCCAGTAGATACTATTACATCGCCTGTACACAGGCCCTACAATCACATGGCCAGTAGATACTATTACATCGCCTGTACACAGGCCCTACAATCACATGGCCAGTAGATACTATTACATCGCCTGTACACAGGCCCTACAATCACATGGCCAGTAGATACTATTACATCGCCTGTACACAGGCCCTACAATCACATGGCCAGTAGATACTATTACATCGCCTGTACACAGGCCCTACAATCACATGGCCAGTAGATACTATTACATCGCCTGTACACAGGCCCTACAATCACATGGCCAGTAGATACTATTACATCGCCTGTACACAGGCCCTACAATCACATGGCCAGTAGATACTATTACATCGCCTGTACACAGGCCCTACAATCACATGGCCTATAGATACAAGCACAAGGTATATAGAGACAAACAGAGGGCCAGTAGAAAGAAGCAGAGGGCCAGTAGAAAGAAGCAGAGGGCCAGTAGAAAGAAGCAGAGGGCCAGTAGAAAGAAGTGCATGGCCCCCTCTCCCACAGATTGAAGCAATCAGCAAGAGATGAACGAGTATAAATATTGAATGGTGCTGGATACATCTAGACCAGCACGTGACAAGAGTTTAAAGGTCACCAACGGCTGCCAGGAAAAGTCTGGTGTCCGTTTTAAAAGTCAAAGGTTAATTAGTTCTCCCAACCAGAAGCACGCGCTAGTAATTTTTCACCTCTCAGAGAATCGACCAGGTACTTTTTAAACCGGGTGTAGATGTTTCGTCTAAACAATCTTCACTTCAAAGAAAGCAAAATAAGATCAACTTACGCCTACCAAAAGAAGCAAAAGAAGATCAACTTACGTCCACCAAAAGAAAGCAAAATAAGATCAACTTACGCCCACCAAAAGAAAGCAAAAGAAGATCAACTTACGTCCACCAAAAGAAAGCAAAAGAAGATCAACTTACGTCCACCAAAAGAAAGCAAAAGAAGATCAACTTACGTCCACCAAAAGAAAGCAAAATAAGATCAACTTACGCCCACCGAAACGGCATCAAAAACTCCAACGGTAAATTTTATCTTCCCAGTGGTAAAATTACGCTAACAGTTATCACAGGTGAAGACAAAGAATGGGTAGTGTGACGTCACACACCTGGGCGCGGGGTTCCAGGGATGGGACGTTAATATTTCGTATTAAACATGATGAACATTTTAAGGATGGGAGTTTAAAACTTCGTGATGCCATTGTGGAGGGGGGGGGGGAGAGAGAGAGAGAGAGAATGGAAGAAGAGAAGGGCTGGAGACAGGTCCAGCAGCATTCTCTCACGGTAGGATCACTGGTTCTTTCAGAAAGACGAACTTTCGTGAAAGCGGATTATGTTTAAGTATATTATGTATTTTTTTCTATATACATTTTCTTTTCTTTTTTCGCCCCGTGTGTGTATCGTAGAAAGATGAAAAAAAAAAAAAAACAAAAACAAAAACACCTCCTGATACACTCCACAGAAGCGCCATTCAGCAACAGTCAACCCTTTTACAACAAGTTTTCTGATATTACTGCTAAAATATTTAAACAGCTGCACTGCAACTGGTATTTTAGTTCACAATATAAATATAAGTTGTCAAGTGCAGAATTTAATGATGCATGTACACTTTCAACAATTTCTACCAAATATAAAGAGCGAGATTTCTAAATCCCCAACTGCAAACGAAGGGAGATAAGCACTCGGTAAATGTGTACGCTCACACTAAAGAACAGTAACCAGTGGAGGACGGGTGCACCCAGCGCCAGACTAGTTATCAGATAGCATTGTTGGCACTGGTGCAAAGTGGCTGACTGCTGGGTGTCGACACGCTATCCAACAGGTCCAACACAGGCAGCCATACACACGTGGTTGTAACTGTACCAGTCAAATGTGGACACGCTATCCAACACAGGCAGCCATACACACGTGCTTGTAACTGTACCAGTCAAATGTGGACACGCTATCCAACAGGTCCAACACAGGCAGCCATACACACGTGGTTGTAACTGTACCAGTCAAATGTGGACACGCTATCCAACACAGGCAGCCATACACACGTGCTTGTAACTGTACCAGTCAAATGTCGACACGGTATCCAACACAGGCAGACATACACACGTGGTTGTAACTGTACCAGTCAAATGTGGACACGCTATCCAACACAGGCAGCCATACACACGTGCTTGTAACTGTACCAGTCAAATGTGGACACGCTATCCAACACAGGCAGCCATACACACGTGCTTGTAACTGTACCAGTCAAATGTGGACACGCTATCCAACACAGGCAGCCATACACACGTGGTTGTAACTGTACCAGTCAAATGTGGACACGCTATCCAACACAGGCAGCCATACACACGTGCTTGTAACTGTACCAGTCAAATGTGGACACGCTATCCAACACAGGCAGCCATACACACGTGGTTGTAACTGTACCAGTCAAATGTGGACACACTATCCAACAGACCCAACACAGGCAGCCATACACACGTGCTTGTAACTGTACCAGTCAAATGTGGACACGCTATCCAACACAGGCAGCCATACACACGTGCTTGTAACTGTACCAGTCAAATGTCGACACGGTATCCAACACAGGCAGACATACACACGTGGTTGTAACTGTACCAGTCAAATGTGGACACGCTATCCAACACAGGCAGCCATACACACGTGCTTGTAACTGTACCAGTCAAATGTGGACACGCTATCCAACACAGGCAGCCATACACACGTGCTTGTAACTGTACCAGTCAAATGTGGACACGCTATCCAACACAGGCAGCCATACACACGTGGTTGTAACTGTACCAGTCAAATGTGGACACGCTATCCAACACAGGCAGCCATACACACGTGCTTGTAACTGTACCAGTCAAATGTGGACACGCTATCCAACACAGGCAGCCATACACACGTGGTTGTAACTGTACCAGTCAAATGTGGACACACTATCCAACAGACCCAACACAGGCAGCCATACACACGTGCTTGTAACTGTACCAGTCAAATGTGGACACGCTATCCAACAGGTCCAACACAGGCAGCCATACACACGTGGTTGTAACTGTACCAGTCAAATGTGGACACGCTATCCAACACAGGCAGCCATACACACGTGCTTGTAACTGTACCAGTCAAATGTCGACACGGTATCCAACACAGGCAGACATACACACGTGCTTGTAACTGTACCAGTCAAATGTGGACACGCTATCCAACACAGGCAGCCATACACACGTGCTTGTAACTGTACCAGTCAAATGTGGACACGCTATCCAACACAGGCAGCCATACACACGTGCTTGTAACTGTACCAGTCAAATGTGGACACGCTATCCAACACAGGCAGCCATACACACGTGGTTGTAACTGTACCAGTCAAATGTGGACACGCTATCCAACACAGGCAGCCATACACACGTGCTTGTAACTGTACCAGTCAAATGTGGACACGCTATCCAACACAGGCAGCCATACACACGTGGTTGTAACTGTACCAGTCAAATGTGGACACACTATCCAACAGACCCAACACAGGCAGCCATACACACGTGCTTGTAACTGTACCAGTCAAATGTGGACACGCTATCCAACACAGGCAGCCATACACACGTGGTTGTAACTGTACCAGTCAAATGTGGACACGCTATCCAACACAGGCAGCCATACACACGTGCTTGTAACTGTACCAGTCAAATGTGGACACGCTATCTAACAGGTCCAACACAGGCAGCCATACACACGTGCTTGTAACTGTACCAGTCAAATGTGGACACGCTATCCAACACAGGCAGCCATACTCTCTACACGTGGTTGTAACTGTACCAGTCAAATGTGGACACGCTATCCAACACAGGCAGCCATACACACGTGCTTGTAACTGTACCAGTCAAATGTGGACACACTATCCAACACAGGCAGCCATACACACGTGCTTGTAACTGTACCAGTCAAATGTGGACACGCTATCCAACACAGGCAGCCATACACACGTGCTTGTAACTGTACCAGTCAAATGTGGACACGCTATCCAACACAGGCAGCCATACACACGTGGTTGTAACTGTACCAGTCAAATATGGACACGCTATCCAACACAGGCAGCCATACACACGTGCTTGTAACTGTACCAGTCAAATGTGGACACGCTATCTAACAGGTCCAACACAGGCAACCATACACACGTGCTTGTAACTGTACCAGTCAAATGTGGACACGCTATCCAACACAGGCAGCCATACACACGTGCTTGTAACTGTACCAGTCAAATGTGGACACACTATCCAACACAGGCAGCCATACACACGTGGTTGTAACTGTACCAGTCAAATGTGGACACACTATCCAACAGACCCAACACAGGCAGCCATACACACGTGCTTGTAACTGTACCAGTCAAATGTGGACACACTATCCAACACAGGCAGCCATACACATGTGGTTGTAACTGTACCGATAAGACATTCAAATGTCGACACCGTACCACATTCAAATGTCGACACGATCTAACTGTACCAATTAGACATTCAAATGTCGACACGTTCTAACTGTACCAATTAGACATTCAAATGTCGACACGATCTAACTGTACCGATAAGACATTCAAATCTCGACACCGTACCACATTCAAATGTCGACACGATCTAACTGTACCAATAAGACATTCAAATGTCGACACGATCTAAGTGTACCAATAAGACATTCAAATGTCGACACGCTATCAAGATATCTAACTGAAACCGATTAGACATTCAAATGACACACTATACAACAGACCCAACTCAAGCAGCCATACTCTACACCCTGTACACTGTCTTCTACGGCCTACACGTACAAATAAAACATTTGAATAGTCGGATAAGATTAAATTTTTTAAACGCTTGCATGTGTTACTTCTTGTAATGCCATCAAACGTTATTGAAGTTAAAGTGCTTTAAAAATTAACATTATTTTGAAAAAGACTATGTACAGGATCAACTTAAGAATATGACGAAGATATATTTTAATAGTTATTTTAACACTTGAAACGTAGTTTAATACATTTTCCTAATCTGCACCTAATGCAGTCACATTTACACTAAATTACCGTTACTCTACATTACAGTGATCATTACAGGGAAGTATACTATATAGGGCAGACGACAGTGTTAAAAGGAGTATTTGATGGCAGGTATATGAAAAAACTACAATTAAAATTAAATGTGTAAAATAGTGTTTTTTTACTGAATCAGCTAAGCACAGCATATAATACACAACAGTTTAATCATATATATATATATATATATATATATATATATATATATATATATATATATATATATATATATATATATATATATATATAGCTACACGTTAGATGCTACTAAAGAAAATGAGACTTACGTCCATGAAAATCACAAGCATACAACCGTCCAGCACATAACTGGCTCATTGATGCGGCAGTCACCCCATATGTTACATTTCGATGCTTCCTCCAAAAAAAAAAAAAATCAGTGAACCGAGCACCTGGTTGGACAAGCAACGCAAACACACCTATTTTTTTTTTACCTGTAAAATCTATCACGCCGGCACATCCTCTAGCAAGTTATTTTTCCATAAGTGCGAGCCGCGAGGGTATCTAATGGAACCGAGGGTATCTAATGGAACTGGCGCATGGACGCGTGCAGTAACGTCTGCATGATGCTGGCACCACGGATGATGATTTGAGCATTTAGTTATGGGAGGGAGAACATCACTTAATCAACAGGATGATGATTTGAGCATTTAGTCATGGGATGCAGAACATCACTAACCCAATCAACAGGATGATGATTTAAGCATTTAGTCATGGGAGAGAAAACATCACTAACCCAATCAACAGGATGATGATTTAAGCATTTAGTCATGTGGAGCCAGAACATCACTAACCCAATCAACAGGATGATGATTTAAGCATTTAGTCATGGGAGGGAGAACATCACTAACCCAATCAACAGGCTGATGATTTAAGCATTTAGTCATGGGAGCCAGAACATCACTAACCCAATCAACAGGCTGTTTAAAGCCAGCAGTAAGTGTGAGATCAGAGCCTCTTGGACGTGCGCACAAGGCGTGGCAGTAATCTCATTCAAATACTCCGGCACCAGGGGTCTAATCGAATCATAACCTAACGACTGGAACCGTCAGTTCTGGGAGAAGTGTGAAGTAAGACAATAGCAGACATTCCAAGTACGGTAGTAGCACTCAGTCAGAAGTAAATCAATAACAGATTGTAAGACAGCAGACAGTCCACAGTAAGACAATAGCAGACAGTCCACAGTAAGACAATAGCAGACAGCCCACAGTAAGACAATAGCAGACAGCCCACAGTTAAACAATAGCAGACAGCCCACAGTAAAACAATAGCAGACCCCCCACAGTAAAACAATAGCAGACAGCCCACAGTAAAACAATAACAGACCCCCCACAGTAAAACAATAGACAGTCCACAGTAAGACAATAGACAGTCCACAGTAAGACAATAGCAGACAGCCCACAGTAAGACAATAGCAGACAGCCCACAGTAAAACAATAGCAGACAGCCCACAGTAAAACAATAGCAGACAAATAAGACAATAGCAGACAGCCCACAGTAAGACAATAGCAGACAGCCCACAGTAAAACAATAGCAGACAGCCCACAGTAAAACAATAGCAGACAAATAAGACAATAGCAGACAGCCCACAGTAAAACAATAGCAGACAAATAAGACAATAGCAGACAGCCCACAGTAAGACAATAACAGACAGCCCACAGTAAGACAATAGCAGACAGTGCACAGTAAAACAATAACAGACCCCCCACAGTAAGACAATAGCAGACAGCCCACAGTAAGACAATAGCAGACAGCCCACAGTAAGACAATAGCAGACAGCCCACAGTAAGAAAATAGCAGACAGCCCACAGTAAGACAGTAACAGACCCCCCAACAGTAAAACAATAGTAGACAGCCCAAAGTACACGTCCAAGACGTCCACAGTAGAAGGATACAGTTTCACATTCCCCTTCGTGTTTTTGTTTAGTGAGCTTAATACAGTAAAACCAACAGAAGCATGGGAACAGAAAATCTGGACAGAGTAGAGCATCAGTACACAATCGTTTTTACTGTAGCAAGTCTGTTTGTTCTACAATATAGACCCTACGTTACTGTAACCAGTCTGTTTGTTCTACAATATAGACACTACGTTACTGTAGACCAGACTACACAGACTGCGTGAGGGGCAAAAAACGAGTTAAAAAGTCGGAGTAAAAGGTAAATGAAAAAATACCATGCTGGTTTATCATGATTGTTACGTAGCTTTTACTATTCACACACCACAACCTACCGGTGTCAAACATTAGTTGTGTCTTTGTTATAACCACCCGACACGTTTTACAATAAAAATAAATATAAATAAAGCGCAGTAGCAAAAAAAAAAAATTATAAAAAAAATATGACTAAGGAAAAACAGCAGCAACCCCCAGGGATGATAAAACGAGCATAAAATTGTATTTTTGTTTGGAGCTCCACAACTCAGTATCTACAGTCAATGATGTGTGGTTGGATAGACGGACATCTGGGTGGATGCTGGGACTCTCTACGTGCGTGTGTGTGTGTGTGTGTGAAGAGGTAATCTGGTGAGTTCTAGTGACTATCATCACACGATAGGTTAAAGGCGGGACTGGATTAACGTCCGCCGCTACAAAACGCATTCAATTAGGAAAAATTAATTACAGATAAGGATATAAAGATTATTCTAGTGTTTGTGATCTATAGGAGAAAACAAAGCTCCCACTTTCCAAGCTGTATTGTGTGTATCGGGAACCTACTCATCAACAAGCAACACTTATACAGCGATAAGCAATGTTTTAGCAACTTGTATAGCAACAACCTATACTTCAACAACTTGCATAGCAACAAGCAACACTTATACAGCGATAAGCAACTTTTAGCAACTTGTATGGCAACTATCTATACTTCAACAGCTTGTATAGCAACAAGCTGTACTCCAACAACTCCCTAGTAACAATCTAAACAATTACAGTTGATATTGTAACTACCTAGTCTTTAATACTTTAATACAACTTTAATTGCGACAAGCTATACTATATCACTCTATACAGCAATAAGCTATGTGTCTCAAGTTCAATATTGTACTATACGCACTAAGTAACAGGTGCATTTCATGACGCACCATCAAGGTGTGAAATTAAACTTGTAGCGAAACAATTTCTTTCAACAGCACCTGCACGTATACACGGGGATATGTATATAAATATATATTGACTGCCGCCGCTGATGGGGTTAGGAGAGGAGGAAGGAGAAGATACCTAACAATACCTGCCACGTTATAGCGTAAGGAGGATAATTTATTCTCATGACGCCTGGCAGAAAAAAAAAATGACTACATCGTGTTCGCCAATCAACCGACATGACGAAATACAACAACGTATCAGGTGACATATCGTATAGCCTCCAGCTTCACATACATACGTCGTTTTAGCTTTTTAGTGATATATAGGCTATACACATACATATAAATACCCATACACACACTAAGACATATATATATATATATATATATATATATATATATATATATATATATATATATATATATATATATATATATATATATATATATATGTCCTTTCCGGGATAAGCTCATAACCATACAAAAATATTTTAAGACGCACTAAGAATAGAACATTGAATACAAAAATATAAAATATAAATTTACAAAAGATTAGTTAACTTTTGTAAGGCTTACATTTTCCCAAAACATTTGGAATTTACCCCCCCCCCCCCCCCCCCAACCAACTTTACAGTTCGACTGCGTCTAAAAATCAACTGGACATTTTCATATATCAGCCAGATGTAAGGGCTATAGGACATTACATATAGATCTATCACTAAACTCAACAAGCGATAGGACAGCATCTACATGCAATTTAAAAGTTCCCAATAAAACCTACTGCGTCAGTTAAGAGTAACAAACCTCAAATCAAACACCCACGATATCTACGGTAAGTATATGAAAATATCGTTCGCTGCCAAGATGACAAAAAACAAATGCAGGTAGCGTACAAGAGTAATCATTTCTAGGGGCTGACATCAGGATACAAGACAACAGTAACTGTGTTAATTGCACACATGTGAGGGAGGGGGTGGTGCTGGTAGGTAAGTGGAGCACTAAGAAAGAAAAAAGATGTGCCAAGAAAAAGCTTAAAGAACTAAGCAAACTGGCAGGTCGACCCCCTCCCACATAACCATCGTGGTGTATGTCAAAACAATCAGGTCCATGATGTAGATGGTAAAAAAACAACAACAATACAAGGACGTCTATCTACAATAATACAATGTTGTACATTATAATATAATCAAATGCCATACCCTTATTTAATCTAGGGCAGTGAATATATAACTCAAGTAATCATACAACAGACAATATTCGCTGTGACGTATGCCACTAGTGTATACTAAAGACGTAATTATACCACTAGTGTGTGATTAATGACGTATACATCCTATCATGACGTCGTCCCACAGACACGAAGCGTGTAGCCTGTGTGTGATGTCTACACAGACCCGCTGTGTCACACACCTTACAGATTTAAAGAAGACAGACCAAACTTCAATCACCGAACTAAACCTACTGGTACTGTCCACTAAACCTGACCGGACTAGATCGTACAACATACTGTCCGTCAACGTATAACCAACTACTCAACCATGTACCACTGACGGTTAGAAGAAATGCAACACAACCCCACGTCCGGTACCCATGTTTCAAACCACAGGCCTGGTGGGTAGATATCCACAGGTCACATCCAGGCTAGAATCACAGCACCACAATGGACACAACAATAGACCACAAGCAGCAAGAGCTAGCACCACATAGACTAACCGGGCCAGCAACTATACTACAATCAACACGAGTCTCTCGCCCCATCACACAAGCTATTGTCTGGCACTAACGGATCGCGGGCTCTCGCCAACCGAGCCATTAGAAGCCCCCACCTCCCCCAGCCCACCCCGCAATGGCGTGCTCACGGAAATAAACATGTGTTCCACCACGCTAAACTAGCTAGAGAAAGTGGACTCCGTTTGTAGTGGCAGGTAGACTTTGGTCAGTGATAAGTGACCTGTCCAGTTGGTATTTGTTGGACTACCTGCTCAATACAGGGATCTAATTAACACGGCTGTTGGGTGGCATTCTATCCGTGACCAGATTGTAACCCCCCCCCCCCCCCACACACACACAACTGGCATATATATATGCTGAACATTTAGTTTCTCCTGTAATCCATGTGGTGACCATGTTTGAGATGACCACCTAATATATGCCATAATAATATATCAAGTCTAATTCCTTCCTTTACTGTATTTTTCTCTTCTTTGAGGGTTTTTGTCAGAAATATTTAAAGAAACTAAACAACCATGTACATATGGGATAACCATTTTTGTACTTGAGTTAGCCATGAAAAGTAACCAAAACCACAATGAGTGACAACAGCACTAGAGCACAAGAACGAGGGGCGGGTGCTCTGGCAGTAATTACACTGGCGCCAAGCGAGTCCTAGACATCCCATTAAACAAAGCTAAAAGAATATCTGCTTTACAATTAGTCCAAATAATTGTGGTCCTATCCGACTACAGTAGTGAGCCAGGAATTCCGATAGTCCGCGGGAGGGTGGCAGTGTTCACCAGCCCTCGAGGGTGGGGAGGGAGGGGGGGGGGGACACGGGACAAACGGCTGATATTGACGACAGCGGCTCGTGCAACCAGACTACAGCAAGCGATAGGCTGTGACGTCACTGACGAGCTGGGGAGAAAAATCGATGAGCGCTTATTCGACTGTCTATCGTCTGTCTAGCACACACGTTGGCTGATCAATGCCTCGATATGCAGCACACGGACACACAATACACGCGCACAGAGTGAGTCCAACTGTATCTACCCCACCCCCATGCTCAATTAGGGCGGAATTTTATCTTCATCAACTGCGTAAATAATACGCCACGGAATGAGCAAACCATGCATATTTAATAGGCCAATGACCTAATTAAAATAAATAATAAAATTATACCCACATAATACAAACTAAAATAAAATTATTTTTTTTTAATTCAGGAAGATAAATATTTGTTGAAAACATCAAATTTCTAAAATTCAAATCAGTTCCTATATACCAAAGAAAACGTGTAAAATAAAATAAAAGGCATGACAAGAGAGATAACTTGAAATTTAAAGAAACTGAAATGAAGTGATTATCTTTCTCAACGTTGGTCTGAAACAACCAGCAAGCAGTCACCTTTGATAAGATTATAGAAGTGGTTACATAGAACCTTCTCAACCTAGGACCAAGTGACATCATAATGAACCTTACATTTATATCCAGTGCTGAAAACATGCCAAAGACTATGGACTTAAATCCAATTTACTAGTTTAGTAAGATTATTGGTGCATATGTGTCGGACAATACAAGCAGGCTACTACATTAATTTATTTAAATTTATTGAAATATCTTATTAAAAACATTGAAAATAGAATCTACATTTGCGATGTATTGAGAGAAAACAGATTAAAAGATTTTAAAGAATAAATTCATGATAAGAACTTGTTTTATTTACCTTGACGATTTTATTTCAGAATTAAACCAAAACAGATGCTAAGTATTAAAATTATTTAATTTTTGCTTAAAAAGAACAAGTTTAACTATTTTCTTTAGTGTTTACACAACACTATAACTAGTTTTTTCAGCATCAATGTTGTAAAAACAGATGCTGCAATTTAACTTGATTCCAGTTGTGTTTTGGGCAAATGCGCAAACCCCTTTGTCGGAGAATGTTATAAATGACAACTCTTACTTGAAATTAATCCATATTTATCCAGATAATGAACTAATTATTTGGGTGAAGTTAATGTTAATCCACCAAGCTATAATAATTTTGATAATAAACAAGCTACTTTATATCTTTGTGAAATATATACATATAGTTATGAATCACCAGTTGCTGTGACTTTGGGATACAGGGTAGTAGTAGAATTATGAACATTAAGACAGAAAAAACATTTTTCCACTCACTATAGTAGCAGAATTGTGAACATAAAATAACACAGAAAAATAATTTTTTCCCCCACTCATGAACGTATTCCAACATTTATTCCCAGGAGCCACCCATAATCCATACGCAATTTAATTGGGTATTATAACAATGTCGGGATTTTAAAAACTAAGTAAGGGAATCAAATAATTTGAAAGGTAATTATTTATTATATCTTCATTTTAAATAATTGTAAAGCCTAAAATTGATTTGAAAAAGTGTAAAAGCGAGCAGTTTCCAGTGCAGCAATTTAAAAAAAAAAACCATATGAGCTCTGTTGTGGAGTAGAATAAGCTAATATCTAAAATTCACATTTTTTTCTGGTATTTTTTTTATGTTTACTAGAAAAGTATATCCAGAGTATTTTGCATTAAAAATTAGCCTGGGGTTTTAATAAAAAAAATAAAAGAAAGAAACTACAGCATCTGAATGTTCAAAGCTTTCAAATTTTCAATTGCTGATGAGAATTGGTTCTAATTTTTTCCAACATGATTAGAGTGCAGTTTTTTCTTCTCTGTATTCCCACATTAATTAGTTAATAACAGTTTACGGTTATAAATCCGCTGTTGTTCATATACCTGTTAATTTGCTTGTGTGTTCCACGGATTATGAGCAGCATGCCCAGCGTTAAAAAAAAAATTCTTGTTCTAACAATAAATTTATGGCAGAGGTAAACACAACACTAAGATCTGTCAAAAAGGTATGTGATGCTGCTTATAAATTTGAAAAGAAAAAAAAAAGGTTAAGTTATTCAAAACAGTTTTGTTAGTTCAACTATTCACAACCTGGGATTCTCGGTATTAGTGCACTCCATTTTTTTTGTTGAATTATTAAATAAATCATATCTCTAG
This sequence comes from Physella acuta, assembly GCF_028476545.2. NCBI lineage: Eukaryota > Metazoa > Mollusca > Gastropoda > Physidae > Physella > Physella acuta. The sequence goes on from NW_026732009.1 coordinate 279,162, forward strand.
AACAGTAGCCATTACTCAAAAGAAATGTATTATCAAATTAGGAGAAAAAAAATATTTTAAGTTCATTTTAATAAAATGGCTGCTAGGTACATAGCAGAATCTTTTATTAAGCTATAGAACTAACTGCTGAATTTTAAAGTCAACTTTAATGAACTTTGAATCTATGTTTTGCTGAAACTTCAGAGTAATGATAATATTGTAGGGAAAATTTTGTTTCCGTAGCTAATGGTCTGCACTGATGTTATTGATTGTGGAATAAGTAATTATTACAAAAACCTGTTAAAATGTGACAACATATATATAAAAAAAAAACTTACTTGACGTATAAAACTGTTGGAGCTGTCTGAAAAACTGCCGTCAGAACGTTTATTGAATTTGCCTTTTCTTTTGCCTCCCTTGCCCTGCTTAAAAAAAATAGTTTGCTTTATAGTTTCCATTTTAAGAAACTTGTTGTAGGGGTTTACTTAAAGAAAAACTGATTCAAAAGGTACTTTTTAAATTAAAAATAGATGTAAATATAATTTAAAAAATGAAATTAAGGTTAAAAAATTATAATAAAAACTACAGGATTATGCAATGTTGTAAAAATGCTAAACGATTATAAATTAAAAACAAAAGTTAAGATAAAAATTAAAGACATAAGAATCTTTAAAACAAAAAGAAACATAGTTTATTAACATTTTAAAAATACTGTACAGAACTCCTATTCATAAAAACATAGAAAAGAGTAAAGATACACTTTAGATCCTGATGGTCTTAGGGCATGTGAAGTGAAGAATATAAAGGGATAGTGAGGTCAGTTCTATGCCATATTGTAAATTTAATGCCCATCTGACCTGGGTATGCTGATGAATATTTTACAGACTCTAGTTGTGATCAGAACAATGTTACAATATCCTGCCAATTTAATTAGAAATCTAAAAATTTACTAACTTGACAAATAAATTCAAAAGTGACATTATTTATTGGTACCGGCAGAATAAAAAAAAAAATCAGACCATTGGAAGTTATTTTTAAAATTCATAATACATAGAAATATGAAACAGAAAAGACAAACATCCACTTATTCAAAAAATAATAAAAGAAACGGCTCAAAAGTTTGTGTACATTGAAAATTACATCAATAGTTTATTTAAAAATGCAAAAATGTGATGTAATGGAATTATAGTCAGCTACAGTGTAAACACTAATTATACACACACACTGAGTTTTAGTTCTAACTTTAGAATAACAAGACCATAGTGCTTTTAAACCTGGAGCAAGCTAAAGGGAAGCAATTTGTATATTTTATTCAAATTGAACTGTGTATTTTGTGAATTGGAATTAATTTATGTGAGTTATTTAAACTAAATAGTATTAAATTGTGGTATACAAAAATATAGGTAGAATATAGGTAAAATGCACAAAATTAGAATTTTAAAATCCAAAACTAATTTATGTATTGAAATTGAATCAGAAAAATATTAGGCCTATAAATAAATAAATTTTAAATAAGAATATCATTTTGAAATATCCAAAAAAAAAAAAGAAAAGTAATCAAACACCAATGTTGGAAGTATTTTCATTGAGCATCTGAATAACTAGTAAGTAAAATTATATTGATAACGAAGATATATAATAAAGTATAAGAGCAGAAGGAATAATAAGGTCAGCAAGCTAAAATAGAATTCTATTTTAAGGAAATTCATTAATGTCTTACAATAAAAGTATAAAATGAGATCTAGTGAGTCTAAAAAAAATATTTAAATATCTCAGAGAAATGCCTTAAAATGTAATAAACTGGCCTAACAAGTGACTAACTACCATAAGAGGTTGGTCAAGCTCTTGAAATATACAAACTATTCATATTTAACTGATTAAGTATACAAAAAAAAAAGTAGTTTAATCAAATTGTTCTGTATAATTATTTTAAGCACAAGGTGTTGAAGTTGGTTATCTATAAAATATGAAGAATTTTGAACATACTTTTTAAAAATACGGTTTGTTTTGTTGGATAAAGGCGATTGGCCGATTGCTATATCTTGGCAGTTATTAAAATGTGTTTGATTAAATAGAACTAAAGTAGGCCTATATCACATAATCTTTATTTAATGAAAAAAGACTATAAAAACAATAGATCAATATAGATCCCATACTAGGAGGTCCTGTTATATTTTAGAGACACTTATCTCCCTTAAAATTCTAAAAAAAATCAGCAAGCTACTTTTTATAGTCATGGTAACTCTTCTTCCTCCCCCCACCCTCTCAACTTTTTTTTTTACCTTGAACAAATGGGTACCATGTATAAAAATCAGCATTAGGTAGTAGCTACATCTGAAATTTCATAATTAGACAACTAACTTACAATTATAGATTATAGAATATTTACTAATATTTAGATAGGCTTACACTAAAAAGTGAAACCTCCATACCAATTCAATTATGATTAGATCTATTAGACTATAAATAGATCTATATCTAATAGCTGGACTATGTGCAGTGTTTCTTCCAGACTTTTTTCTCCGGGGGGGCAGTTGAAATCTTCGGGGGGGCGGTAAACTTTCTTCGGGGGGGCGGACACTGTTAAAAGTATATATTTTCTATATAAATTATATAAATTTCACTTCGTTCGGGGGGGGGGGGGGGGGGGGGGGGGGGGCGGTAAAAAATTTTCGGGGGGGCAAAGCCCCCCCGAAGAGATGCCTGGAAGAAACTCTGACTATGTGACTAAAATGCCTGCAGAAGCCTAATTAATTTGAAATTAATAACAGATTTATGAGGTAGAATAAGTTAATATGTTTTATTATAGATCTAATATAGGCCTAATAAAACTATGTAAAAGCCTATCTAACTTATAAATTAAATTTGGCTTGACTACAATTGAAAAAAACTAGGCCTATAGATCTAGATCTAGCTACTCTTTAGCTGCTGACTTTAGAAAGAATAAAAAGTAATTAAAAGACCACTCATTCATTGGAATCATTGTGATTTTGATGAGTGTGTAACTTGGGTGATAATAGATAACTAGCGTAGTTAAATAAATGCTGAAGACTTATTTGTACTTAAGCCTATATACTATATTGATGTAAGGCTAAGCAATTTTTCAAAAATAACGAACACATGACTATGACAATGAGAACGGAATATACCTGAGAAACAGCAGGCAAAGCGGTCTCTACAAATTCCTGAAACTGAGAAGATGCAAGCGCCATCTTTGTCTTTGAGGATGCTCCCTAGCACTACAACTAACCAAAAACGAAGCCATAGAAACAGCTGACACCAGGGTTTACTCCCAGTGTGGTCACATATTCTCTACTTAGTCCTTCTGTGTCAGCTATTAAGTAAACTCTAAGATAGATACGATCCTTGTAATGTTGATAACAACCTTTCAGTAAAATTTCCTTTCCGATCATGGATGTTGACTTCCAGTTCAGGTCGAAAGGATATTGGAAAAATGCAAGTATAAAGTCAACATTTTATTTTTAGAATGTTAGATCTTAAAAGACAATAAAAGCAAAAGTGTCTCAGTAAAATAATAACCACAATGTTAAAATTATAGTATTTTAATACTACAGAACATGAATTAGCCCAGCAATTTTAATTGTTCTGCATGAAAATAATTTTTCCTTTCGACCCCGAACGAAAATATTTTAGAGAAAAGACGTGAGCTTTCATTGGCAGTATTTTCATTGAGCACCTGAATAACCTGGCATCAAGCCCGTGAGTAAAATTATACTTGCCAGATTGGATTTTATGAAAATAAAATTGTTTAATCGTGAACAAATCCTATGCCTACGTGTTATTTAATTTATGCATATAGAATGCAGCCATCTATTTGTACAATGTATTTTTTTATAATTAAAAATAGGAATACTCGGAAAGAACTGGTAAGAAAATTTATAAAATCATATTTAAAACAAAAGGCTAGCATAATTCACATAAATAGCATTCTCATTACATATGTGTGATGAGTTAAGGATAATTTTTCCTAAATAAAAAAACTCATAAATATATGATAACTACTAAAACTAAGTGTTTAAATGCTGTATTAATATAATAATAGTTTAAAGTTCTGACTTTGTTCTAGATCCAGCAGAACGTTAAAAAAGAAAAAAAAACCCTTACAATTTTGTAAGCTTGAATTATTAAAACAGTTAATTTTGTTTACGAAAGCTTAAAAAATAACATCCAATGTTTAAAAGGCGAATTTTACTAAATTTGCGCAAACTAGCTAGATTCTATATGTATAAATATATAGGCCTAATTTAGCCTAATTATATTGGTGTTTTTATGATATTCTCATGAACGGAAGCGTGGAATGCCTATCTCACTGGACTGACTTTAGCAAATTTAAAAGTAGATAGACTAGGCCATAGTGCGCTGTTTATTATAATGCAAATATACAACTTTAACAACTAGGCTAAGTTAAAAGTTAAAAGTTAGTTATTCTTTTTGGCACTCGACGGTAAATTGGGTACTTTCCAAATTTTCTACTTTCAGAATCAAAGTTCCGGTTAGACAGCTATCGACTGCTGACGGTGGATACTTTCTTTATTGGACTAACGTATCCTCTTTATTATGACACTTCCTCTAAGTTTAACTACCCACTTGAACGCTTTATTAACCAAATGCATTATCGGAATTAGGACTAGACCTACATATTTACAGTTTGTGAGACGTACAATAAATTCACAAGCTGTTAATAAATTACATAGATCAACCATGTCGTCAGTTTATATAAAAAATTTTGAAGGTGATGAGAGACTTCAAATTACTTTGGATGTAGCGGACCCTAATAGTGGGTCTGTTAAGTCTTTAAATTTGTCTAGACTTAAAAGTGAAGAATTAAGATTTGCCATCGAAAGGCTGCGGATAAATTTATCTAAGAAAATTGCAAAAAAATCAAAACTAAAAAAGAAAAAAGGTACTGAAGATCAACTTCAGACAGGAGCCAGCTCCCAATCAGAAACTGTGCCAGAGCACGAAAATAATTTCAACGTGGAGATAATTCATAATGGAGTTACCCTTGATTTAGATGTAAGAAATCAGGAAGCTTGGATAAATGGGGCAATATTGAAAATTGGACAAGAGGAGATACCAATATGTTACAACCCCCCTTGTGTTAAACTGCAGAACTTACCTTCTACCATTATGGTTGGGTTTCCTTTATTTCCAGAAGCTGAGTTGGAATTTGCCCAGTTAAGAGACTGCGAGTTTTATTGGAAGGTCATTGAAGAAAAAAAATTAAGCAAAACAAAAATGGAATTGAGTCGAAGTATAATTGATTTAACAGAAGCAGTTAGGAGTCATAGTTTCACACCAGAGACAAATCATATTGGACAATACATTTTGCTGATTTGTGTTCCAAAACATGGAGAAAAGACAGGCAAGAGAGAAGCTGTTTTATCTTCAGTGCCTGTAACACAAGGACCAGGTTCTTGTCCTTTTGAAAAACGGCATGAATTCACAAAACTTCGAGCTCCGCCTCAGCAGTAGGTTCCATCACTTGTAAACTAGGGAGTTTGTATACATGTTCATTCTATTTGGCTAGAAAAGATTTTTTAAACTCTTAAACTCTTTAAGCTGAGTTAATTTTACGCTATAATAACTATAGAAGATTTACTTTTTTCCTTTTCTCAGTTATTATGTTCTGAATTATAACCAGCTTGTGTATGTTGTGTTTTACTTTGTGTATAATACTTTTTAATGTTGAATTATTTTTTTCCTCAGTTTTCGTGTTGTTAGTTACAACCTACTTGCCCAGATTTATGCTGATACTGATCTAGCCAAGACAGAGTTATTCAGTCATTGTTCTTTGAAAGCTTTAGACATGGACTACAGAAAACATCTTTTACTGAAGGAAATTATAGGTGGTTTGAAAAAATAATTTTATGGTACTCTTAACATAATTTATTTTATAATAATTTCTGATTTATCTTGAAAAATGAGCATTTTTCAGTGCAGATGTAGTAGTGTTCACCTGCAAGTACAATGTGAAGATTGAAAATTTCCCTTTTTGTTAGCTAATGTCAGATGCTAAGAATAGACACATTATTGTCTACACTCAGAACCAAAGCAGTTGTTTGACCAGGATTTGAACTAGGCATCTTAAGCTTAGCCATTATAAGCTTCACACACAACCATGTCTCAGATATTGAAACTAAAAACATTTCCTGCAGGTTACCAAGGAGACCTGATTTGTTTACAGGAAGTTGACAAAGCTATCTTCAGCTCCCAGCTGTCCCCTGCTCTGACTGCTCTAGGTTATACAGGTCTCTTTAGACCCAAGACTGGCCAAGTGTCTGAGGGATGTGCCCATTTTATCAGAGAAGATAAATTTAGGTGGGTCTCTACAGTTTTATCTGGCATGCCCTTTCATGTGCTGCTTCACAGTTACAGTTTAGGCTGTTTCAAATTGTAAATTTTGTCTGCTTTGATTACCCCAACCTCAGAAAAAAATTAAAAAAGTGCATACACATCTCTGCATTCTACTTTATGACAGCTTTTTAAATAACTTGTTTGCTTATTGATAAGTCGAATCAGTATTTGTTTTATAAAGTGGTAAATAGATTGGATAATAATATTAAGTTAACTGCAAATCTTTTTAGGATAGTGAATGAACTGGACATCAACTTGTCAGAGTACTTATCAACTGACCAGAGCTGTTTGGATATCTGGACAGAGGTCAGCAAAAATCAGCAGTTGAAAGAAAGGATTGAGCAGAGATCTTCTATACTGCAGGTTTGTTTACACTAATATCATCTTGTTTAACAATCTACAGCAGGGAATCTTATGTTAGAAATTCTACATTTGAGGACTTGTCTCACCAGTTTTGTTTTAGTCAAGGATATGTCTCTCTACTTTTGTCGTTTAGCAAAGAATTTGTGCCACTACTTTTGTTGTGTTCATAAGGCTTTGACTCTTTATTGGTGTTGTTTTGGTTAGTGATTTGTCTCCCCTGATTTATTTTAGTAAAGGATATCTCAACTATTTTTTTAAAGTAAATAACTAATGGGATGACATATCTAATATTTTGACTGTTTAAAAAAAAAATTAAAATTTCACTCTAATTTTTTTGTTACATATAAGAAAAAAAATTATAAAATGATTTGATTTCAGGTAACTGTGGTTGAAAGTGTTGAAAAACCAGGTAAATTTGTTTGCCTTGCCAACACTCACCTGTACTTTCATCCAACTGCCTGCAACATCCGCCTGATCCATGTGGCCACTGCACTCCGGCATCTACAGAGTATTTACAATGCTTACACACAAGAGGTAGGTCTTTGGTAGGTCATAGATAGCTGGTCATTGATAGGTCATAGGTCAGTCATAGGTATAGTAGCTCATTGTTAGGCTGTATTCCACTGATATATCTCAAGTTAATAAGAGCTAGATGTAGTTTGTAGCTTATAGTAGGTCATTGGCAGAGGTCATTAACATGTTTCATTTATTGTTAGATGATTAATTTTAAAACATGTTACAATGTACACTGATAAATTCAAGTTTTTTTTCTTTGTGGCGCTGACAGAATAAAGATATTTCTCTGGTGTTTTGTGGAGACTTCAACAGCGCACCTCACTTGGGTGTCTTTCAGTTAATGACCTCACAGTTTATTCCAGCTGATCATGCCGACTGGAGTTCAGGTAAGGGAGTGTATGACAGGTGAGACGGTAGACCTTCCACAGGTGCAAGCAGATTTATAGCTAAGTTTAACAGACTTGTTCATAATTTTGGTTTCAGACAAGGAAGGAAATCTAAAGTTTAGATAAACATGGAAGCCAGAAATATCATCCCTCACCCATGTTTATGGTTTTTAAAATAAGTTTAAAATGAATTTTATATTTTACACTTATTCTAATATTCCAAAGATTTACCTCTTACTGTGTTTGTTTTTTATACTAATTGTTGAACTACTTTTATTAATTTTGTTTCACTCTTTTAAATTAAATAGCTTTACAAATTATGATCAACATAAAGCTATATAACTCCCAATTGTCTCCCTTTGTCATCTAGCTGGCAAAGAAGAAAAGTTGTCTACCCTGGAACTGCAGCACCCAATGAATATAGTGAGTGCTTGTGGTACGCCAGCCTACACCAACTTCACACAAGGCTTCCAGGCAACTCTGGACTATATATTTATAGACACTGACAAGCTCCAGGTCACACAAGTAGTGCCCATGCCAAGCCATGAGGATGTCACTCAAAACATTGCCCTACCTAGTGTTGTGTTTCCTTCTGATCACATAGCTTTGATAAGTGATATCAAATTTAAATCATTCTAACCATATATCATTTATATGTGGCCTCAAATTTAGATTTTAATGTTTGAAAATAAAATTTTACGATCAAAAGAATTTTGATTTAATTATTTGATTTTTGTGGTCTTGTTCACAAAATGATTAATAATGTGGGTCACAATTAATTATTAAACTAAAAGATTTTTTTTTCTTAAACCTAGAAACAAAAACCCCATAGAATTATTAAAATCAGTACAAAATAACTTTCAAAAATGTCTATTGTTGACTTGTTATGGTATCTTAAATCAATGATCTTATGAAAAATAAAAACAGCACCAATACATAGCACAATCTTCCTTACAGAAATTTTTAAAAGTTTCCACATTTAATAGCTTAAAACGTTTAATAATCTCCTTAAGTAGCTGGCTGCAAATGCTTTACATACTTGTAATTGTCCTGGAAAGTATATTTAATCATACTAAATTAAAAAAAAAATCTTTTAAAAAATATTGCAAGTAATTGTTACATTTTAAAAATTTAAAGATGTTTGGGAACCATAAATTACACTCGTTTTCATATTTTTGTAATGAATATAAGTGGTTGAAAGTCTGTTTTGAATTATTTTATCAATTCAAATGTTTCTAAAAACTGCCCTCAACTTCTCACTGAAGTCAACTGGAATGGCCAGGGAGAGTAAATGAAAGTCAGAACACTTGTTATCCATGATAAAATACACAATAGTGGTCTATGCTGTATAGTGTAGTATAGTATCACCACAACACCCTGACTGTACTAATCCAAATGAAAAACTAAAGTGTTTTCCAAATTACTATTACATTACTAGTTGAAATTATTTGTTTGACTATTTCTAGCCTTAATAAAACCGGAAGTCCTTTTACACCAATGTTATAAGATATTCACTTTTGGTTGAAAAATATGCTTTCTGGCAACAAAAATTTGGAACCAGCCTTCCAAGCCTCTTGTCTAATTATAATAATGCCTTTAAAGTAAAAGACAATCATTACCCGTTAAATAATTTTCATTGTTATTTCCCTTTGACCGCACAGAAACTGGTCCACACTGTTTGAAGTATTTGACGCAATTAATTTAAAGGGGCAACACAAAAGAAAAATAGTAAAATAGGCCTATAATTCACAAACAAATTTTTTATCTGAAAAATTATTACGGGAGAGGGTGACACCAAACTTAAAATGCAAAACTATTCGATTTGGTGGTAGGTGACTGTGGTAGATTGGAAACACTGACGACAGAAACCATGCTGTTTGTATATAGAACTTTATTGGGCCTCAGCTAACATGATGGAGACCGGAACAGGAAGTAACGATAGATAAATACAAGGGACATCACTCAATAACAACATTATAAATATAACTAATACAAGAAGAGTGAGTTCCCTTGACTTCACAAATCTCAATATATTACATCCCTTTACCCTTAGTAAACAACAACACATCTCTCAATAGAACAATTGATAGTATCCTAAAATCACCAAATATATTGTAACATGAATATTATGGTAGATTACATCCTTACAAACAAATGCAAACTATGCTACAACATAATTAAAATACAAAACAATGATGTCAAAGTCCTTTTGACCTTTAAAATCATAGGTCTAACTTATCTGGGACTTTGATTGTCCTGTTTGACCTTCTCAGTGGCTTTTGATTTGGTGACTCAAGATTCTGACCATATGGATTCTCTATCTCAGGAGGTCTAGGATCTAAATCATTCATTCCAGAATTTACATTTTCTGACTCTAGACTACTTGGTTCACTCATATCAACAGAACTTGGTTGTGGAACAAACTGAGTTGGTGTGAACTGATCAGATTTGGTGGGATTGATAGATTCACACTTATTATCTGCACAAGTTATTTTTAACTGGTCTGCATGTCTACGGACAATAAGTCCATCATTTGTTTTTACTTTATAAGACACAGGTCCTGTACATTGAACAATTTGACCTGGTATCCATTTTTCCTCTCTCCCATAATTTCTCAGATACACATTATCATTAACTGCAAATTCTCTTTCAATGGATGTTTTGTCATGATTTACTTTTTGTGTATGTTGATGTTGGGAAACAGACCTTTGAACAGTTGGATGTAGTAGGTCAAGATGAGTTTTAATTTTCCTACCACATAGCAATTCGCATGGTGCAACACCTGTTGTTATATGAGGAGTTGTGCGGTATTTGGCTAAGAACCTGTTTACTCTTTCTCTGAGAGAAAATTTGTTACCGGTACTCATTTTTACCATAGCGGTTTTGAATATGCCTACTGCTCTTTCAGCCAAACCATTCCCAGCAGGATGATAGGGTGATGTGGTTATATGCTCAATACCATTTGCTACACAAAACAGTTTAAACTCATGAGCAGTGAAACTAGGCCCATTATCTGAAACAATTTGATCAGGTAATCCATGAGTTGAAAATATTTCCTTAAGTTCAATAATGGTATCACTTGCAGTGATTGTGTTCATGATTTTAACTTCTAACCACTTAGAATGTGAATCAATAACAATTAAGAACATTTTGTTCATGAAGGGTCCTGCGAAATCTATATGTATACGTTTCCATGGTTCGATTGGTCAGTCCCAGTTTTGCAAAGGTGCTGTAGCTGGTTGATTTGAATGTTGTGCACAGCTTGAACAAAGCTTTACATATTTTTCAATATCAGCATCCATATGTGGCCACCAGAATCACGATCGTGCAAGACTTTTCATTTTGGAAGAACCAAGATGAGTATCATGTAAAGTTCTTAAAACTTCTTTTTGTAACATTTTGGGGATAATAACTCTTGACCCCCATAGTATACATCCATCTTCTAGACTTAACTCTGTTTTTCTTACTTTATATGGCCTTAAGTCATCATTCACTGACTCTTCAGGCCAACCATTCTTACAGTACTCATATACTTTTATTAAGCACTCATCTTTTTGTGTTTCTCTCTTAACATCATTCACATTTATATTGGAGTTATCCATGATAGTGAAAAGAACAAATACATCTTCTGGTACATAACTAAGGCTTTGGTTTTTTTAAAGGTAATCGACTAAGACTATCTGCACTATTCTCAGATCCAGGTTTGTATTTCAATTCATAATTGTATGCAGTTAGTGTGATAGCCCATCTTTGAATCCTTGGTGAGGCATGCTCAGGCAGGGGTTTGTTTTCCCCAAACAAACCTAGCAATGGTTTATGATCTGTAAAGATGGTGAATTCTTTACCAAACAGAAACTTGTGAAATTTCTTAACACCAAAAATGATGCCTAAGCCTTCCCTATCTAACTGAGAATAATTTTTCTCAGCCTGGTTCAAAGATCTACTGGCAAAAGCAATGGGTCTGTCACCCTTTTCATCTATGTGGGATAAGACTGCTCCTACACCATCTGGTGAAGCATCACATGTCAAGATAAGTCTTTTCCCTGGGTCATAGTGAGTTAGTAAGGTGTCAGAAGACAAAGCTTCTTTTGCTGCATTAAAAGCAGCATCTTGTTGTTTACCCCAGTGCCAAGTTGCATTTTTCTGCAGCAGCTTGTACAGTGGTGATAGTTTACCAGACAGATTCCCTATGAACTTCGCATAGTAATTTATCAAGCCCAAAAAAGCTCTTAGTTGTTGGGTATTTTCAGGTTTGGGTGCTTCTTTAATGGCTTTTGTTTTCTCAGGTTGAGGCCTGAGACCTTGCTTGCTTAAAATATAACCAAGAAAACTAATTTCTGTCAGCATGAATTGACATTTATCTTTGTTTATCTTTAACCCTTTTTCACCAACTATTTTCAAGACTTTATCAAGTGTTTTAAGATGTTCAGTGTCATTCTTACCAGTTATGTACACATTGTCAAAGTAAACACAAACATTTGGAATGTCCTTAAAAATACTGTCCATGACAGCCTGGAAAATTCCAGGGCTAGATGATATACCAAAACATAGTCTTTCATATTGGTAGAGTCCTTTATGTGTGTTTATTGTCGTATAGACTTTTGAATCTGGATGCAGTTCTAGTTGAGTGTAAGCATGACTAAAGTCTAATTCAGTGAATTTGTCTCCTCCTGCCAAATTCAAAAAAATTTCCTCAATGTTAGGAATAGGGTACCTATTTAGCTCTATTTGCTTATTCAGTGTGGCTTTATAGTCTCCACAAATTCTTACAGAACCATCCTTCTTTAACACTGGCACAATGGGCGTTGCCCAATCGGAATAGTCTACCTTCTTTATGATGCCATTAGATTCCAATCTACTTTGCTCATTTTCAATTTTATTCCTCATTGCATAAGGTGGAACTCTAGCTTTGCAGTATCTTGGATTTGTGTCTTTAATGCTTATCTTCACTGTTCTATCATTTAGTAATCCTGAATTACCAAAAACACCTTTATTTTCAGATATAACTTTATCTATTGAAGTAAAACTAGATTCTCTTGCTTTGTTCACTGAAAATATACTCTCCCAATTTAACTTAAGATCAACTAACCAGTTCCTACCTAGTAATGGTGGTCCATTTCCTTCAACCACAAGAAGAGGAAGTTTAACACTTTGACCATTATAGCTTACATGAACCATACACTCTCCTATCACCGGAACATTGTCACCAGTGTATGTTGTTAGACACTTGTGACATGGTTGTAGAGGCACTGATCCTCCTGTGACAGCGGTACTGTCTTGACTGGCTAGATTTAGCAACAGACGAAGACTTTGCAAAGCAGGCCTTGCAATGTGACCTTGCTTACTGCACTTATAACAAGTTGCTGACTTGAACTTGCATCGATGAGATGCATGGGGACCTTTGCATCGATGACATTTTTGATCATTATTACTAGATTTAGATCTAGGATTTGAACGTGCAGGTTGTTTAGCATAAGTTGAAATGCTCTGATGGGGTTGGTGTTTGTTGACTAACCTGCTGTTTACTGCATGGATCCCTGAGGGTGCTAGAGATCTCGCCGCATCGGATGACTGCTGGAATGAAGTTGCAAGTTGTATTGCTTTTTCTAATGTTAGATCTGACTCGAGCAGCAACTTTCTTTGAACATCAGGGCTGTTTACACCTGTCACAAACTTTTCACATAGTCTGTCAGACAGCGTGTCCCCGAATTCACAAAATTCACTTAAATGACGTAAAGCAGCGACATATTCTGATATTGACTCGTTTGGTTGACGAGTCCTACCGTCAAATTTAGCTCTACACAGGAACTTTGGTGGTGCAGGCGCATGGTGGTCTGTTAGCAGTTTGCTCAGCTCGTTAAAGCTCTTGGTAGCTGGACTAGCTGGTGCGCATAAGTCCTTTAATAGCCTAAATTGTTGAGGCCCTATGACTGTTAACAAAACAGCTCTTTTTTTGGCTTCTATCGTCACGTCGTTAGCTTCAAGGTAAAAGCTTAACCTATCTAGATAATCATGAATGGTTTCATCATTCGAATCAAATTCTTTTATTTGGCCATACAGCGCCATTATCCTAGAAATACTTAACCAATATGCTCTAGCACGCTTTTTTAAAAGTAAGCATGTGCTCTTTTAAGTCGATTGATTTATCCTCGTCGCCAGTTGTGGTAGATTGGAAACATTGACGACAGAAACCATGCTGTTTGTATATAGAACTTTATTGGGCCTCAGCTAACATGATGGAGACCGGAACAGGAAGTAACGATAGATAAATACAAGGGACATCACTCAATAACAACATTATAAATATAACTAATACAAGAAGAGTGAGTTCCCTTGACTTCACAAATCTCAATATATTACAGTGACATCCTCAGTTGTCTCACCGGGTGACACGATACCTTGTGACACTACTGCAGTCATTTGTGATGTAGATAATGAGGGGGTCGATGCTTACCCCCTTCCCATTCGCCACATGTATCATTAGTCATAAAACTATGTCTTTAAAGATGTCGTTTGTCACTCTTGAAATATTTCAATTAAGTTTAATAAAACAATTGTAAAAAAACTTTAGTAATAAATTTTTAAATGCACTAAAATAAGAAAATAAAACAAATTTGCATTTTTAAAAATTAAAAACATTATTCGCTAAAATATTTAAGAGATCTCATGAGCGATTAATGCTTTTATTAAAGAAAGGGAGTTGGTTTTATTTTCTTATTTTCAGAGAATATAAACGCACATCTTCTTCTTCTTCTGTTGGAAGGGATTCCCTCCAACACATTTAAGTATTACGCTGACTCGAATTTCAATCTGCTTTTCTTATTTCGATTTACTTCCATAGCCTTTGTCCAACCTAGAACAAATTACAAGGCAGCAGTTGTTTGATTTTGGAGTTGTCTCTCCTAGATAGGGTGCTGTCCCCAACTGTTGAGCCTCATCTACGGAGGCAAATGTATGTGAAAATAGGATAAATTCGCTGTGTTAGAGTTGACTTAAAAAGATTTTCAAGATTTGCCATAAATCAACAAATAAACAAGTAAACAAATAGATATTGTAAACTAAACAAAAGCTTCTAATTATAAAGAGTAAAATTTCCTTCACACAATAGTACATAATTGTTAAAATTTACATGAGAAGAAAAAGCAAGAAAACAAAACAACAGCAACAACAACACAATCCAAAATTATTAAACAACATCATTAATTTTATTTACATGTCATATGCTTATTTCTCTTTAAACATTCCACTACTGACCTGTGTATCTGTTCCTATATGACTGATTATGTCACTAGTATAACGTCCCGTAGAAACATCATTTCTTGCCTTCTTCTTTATGTGCTTAATTGTTGTTAAAGATCATAGCACAGGTTCTATCATGTGTGGTAAGGGGTGTGTGTATGAAAATCTAAACCTAAACTGTAAACTTGTTCCGTCATTGCAGCAAATGACCAAAGTCCCACGCTCCACTAGTATATTGTCTGTGTTAATGCCACTTCATGTTGTCTTAAAACCCATGTATTTCCTCGCTTAGCGCTGCTCTTTGTTGTAAAATTTCTAAACCAAAGTATTGATTGTCTAAAAACACAGCCTACGTGCTATACACATGAATGTTGTCAACAATACGAAGCCTGTAGGACGTGGGATGTAACAAACTGTGAAGGTAAGTGTTAACAAAGTTTCTCAATAATTAATGTCTTGAGTGTTTTTTTAAATAGAAGAATTTGTTCCACCCTTGCATGTTTTCATTTTTTTCCTGTGTTCAGATAGAAAAATCTAAAGAATTCACAATCCGTGCTACACAAATATTTCTTTTAAACTATACATATCGTCAGAGGCGTAGCGACCCATTCCATTGCTCGGGGTGAGCTATCAATTGTGGCCCCCCCCGGCCCTGCCTTCCGCCAATTTATATAGTTATTTTGTTTGGTGAAGCCCCCTTATCCCCCTCCCTGTTGGAAAGGTTGTTGGTGATTTTTTACCAGACATTGTTCCGTAAACAGTTAAATCCGTGTGTAAACCGACGTGGCCGTCCACCTTCTTTATATTTGACTGTGTTGAATTTATTACGCCAGCTTAAATTAGCTTTTTATTTTTCCAACCCCTTTTGGTGCCCCATAGGGTCGGCGGCCGCCCCACCCACACTCCCATAGTTACGCCACTACGTATATTCCAACAAGTTCAGGTATTTCTTGTTAATAGCAACTAGATGGTTGACTCCACGGTTGACTGATTCATTTAAACAATGTTGCTGATACAACAGTAGATAAAATCCCACAGGTGGGGGAACACTAATTGGGCGATACTGACATTATTTATTTGCAATAGCCAAATATTCATTGCCTTAGTTCCCTCACCATATTATTTATCCAGTTTTCCAGTTTCCTACCTCTTACACACTCTTTAGTGTGTCATAGCTCGTATCTGTCAAGGTAAAAACAAAAACACAGGCGAAATCATCCCATAGCTACACGTCGTTTTATCAGTTTTTTTTGTGTTGTTAGCGATGTATTAATTGATAGTTCGTTCTAGGCATAGAAATAGATTGCTACGCCTTTGATTATTACCCTGTCTATAGTTTATTTAAGATATAAAAAGCTATTAATTATTATGTGCTTTTTAATATTTTGAACCCCCTATGGATAGCGCCCTAGAGGACCGCCTAGTTCGCCTTATAGGGAGCGCCGGACCTGCCCCCACTAGAAAATTTAGTCCCCCCCCCCCCCCCCATATTGAAGTTTTACAATTTAGAGTTCAAGCTAAAGCGTTACCCTTGTCATACTTACCGCTTAAATCAGCAACGGTTTTGTTTTAGTGCATTATATTCAATTCGTCCTTGAATCGCTGGCTATCGATTCTATTTTTAACACAAGAGTATTGCCCTGCACACCAACACTGGCACATCAACCGGTGCGGCACTTCATGGTGTCACCCCCCCGCCCCGCCCTCGCTACGCCTCTGCACACCAATACATGTGCGATGTTGCGCAAATTTTTACAGAAAGACTGCACACAATAAAGCAGTAGACCGCGGATTTGAATAGGCGACTACCTGCACTAAATGTGGTTTGGCTGATTCCATTCATGTAGTGAATCTAATGGGTAATGTCACAGTTTGCATGTTATACAGCCATCACCAAAACAACTTCTGTTCCATTATTTCTTCCAAACTGTATGAACAATTCGCGGAAGGCGTGGTTGGGCAGTATAGCATGCAAGCTCGAATACTGGGTTCGTGTCTGTGTAGCGTCCCTGAGTCCACCCATCTTTGGAGTGTACCTGACCCCACCATCACTTCTTATGCCGCGGTCACTGAAACAGGCAAAATCTACTTCACATGTATCATGGACCGTTTGATTGGGTCCTATGAATAATTAAAAAAATATATTTCTATAAACGGACAGAAAAAACGTATATTCAGCAAGTTTATTTATCATTTTATGAGGAGCTTATTAGCTACTCAATTACAGTTATTTATTTAAAAAACACACACAAGTAAAAAACACTTGAGTTAAATTGGAAGTTTGGAATTAGATTTCTGGCCATCAGGCAGTATACGTCATGATCCTAAGATCGTTACGTGACGCAGTGGTTGACCTATGTGGTCACGCAGTAACTGCAAAACATGTATACAAAAAAAGCAAGCCCAGTCAAGCGAAATACTGACAGTCAAGTAAACCGTAACCTTACGGTTGGCTGCGTCATCTACAGACGTATCTGTCCATGCTCTAATTAAGGTAATTATAACGTGAACATAGTTGATTACCCGCGGTTAATATTAATTCGTTTCAATAGCTTATTACACTGATAGATCGTTCAGACAAATATCATCAATAAAATTGTAAAGTATTACTTTACATAAGCCGTGTTTAAATTTAGACACAGTTTACAAAAGACTAGACAAGTACAGCACCTGTTATACACCTGACGTAAATGTACACGTATCGTCATACAGACAAAAGACGGGAAGGGAGGCTGGGAGTCGGTTTGTTGAACTCAATCGTCAGAATAAACTGCGCACAACAATATAAAAGGGTCTTAGAATAAGTCAAGGCAGCTTCTTTCAATTTAATGTTACTATCTGTTCATTGGCGTTGATCTTAATTAATATACTACCAGTAGAGGGAGGGGGGACGAAGAAAATATTGGGTATCGTTCATGGTAAAATACTGTGTGAGGTGATGTGGTGTTGTTTACACGGACACTCCTTTCGGGTGATCCGATGCTCAGCGCCATTCATAAGACAAACAACCACAAACGGGTTACAAAACAAGACTGAATGAAACAAAGGCTCGTTGAAACAAAAATAATTTAATAGTATCTACACTATCTACACCTAACACTAACACAGTCTATTCTAAACACAAAATGCACAAGTTAGTAAAACTATGATGCAGTGGCTAAAACTAGTTTAAACCTAACCTGTATTAACTTTGGAGATCTGGACAAAACTGAGGCTATCACACACGTTTTCATACACCTTATATACCCTTTCATAAACTGGTACAAACCGGACTATTACAACTCACAGCACGAGAACTGAACAAGGACGAACGGGATAAGGTACCCAAGCAACAACAACATTCACCCCCATTCATCCCCCTTCACTACATGTGTGTTTCGATCTACTCCGTGTGTTGTATTTTGTATGTGTGGTTAGGTTATCGTGAATCGTGTGAGTGGTGAGGGATGAGTGACTGGGTGTGGATCGTGGAGTTGATGGGGTAAGCTTTCGGTTACGCTATGTAGTGTAGTGGGTTGTGTCGTGTTGGTAAGGAGGGGAGGGGGAGGTGGGATTGGAGCGGGTTGGGATGGATGGTGTTGGATTTACTTTGAGAATCCTGGTGTCGTGTGGCTTGGTGTGTGTGTGTGTGTGTGTGTGTGTGTGTGTGTTTTTTATTTCGCATTTAAGCTTTTTAATGCTTAATTTTGAGAAATAAATATTTATTCACGTGAATTTCAAAAGTACAGTTGTTTTATATTTAGTACAATTCTCTTCTATCATCCAAAAAGTATGTTACGGAATCACACCGTAGCGAAGCACGGGTATGCAGCTAGTGTAAATTGAATGTTATCATGACAGGCAACCATGAATTTTCTTTCTGACATAGTCGCAGTAGCGAGGAATATATATATATATATATATATATATATATATATATATATATATATATATATATATATATATATATATATATATATATATATATATATATATAGGGGCCCAAAAAAATTTCGCTGGCGGGGGTAGGGGGGTTTATTTTTTCTTGCTCCGCTACTGTTCTGAAGCATGTTTAGACAAATCATAGCCACCCGAAGAATTCAATTTATTAATGCGATTTGAATATTCTGATTTCTGGCTATTGCCCAATATTTATTTGATCTGTAGTGCGCGTTTAGCAGTTTGTTTTAATTGTGTGGGCTGGTGGCCATTAAATCTCATAAAGTAACCGTTCAACCCTAAGGAAATTATCAGATATTTGTATTCGTGGTCTGCTGCTTTATTGTGCACGGTCGTTTGATTTAGGAATGTTCAACATCACTGCACACTACCGCAGATCATGCTGTGAAAAGCCGGGAATTTAACGGAATCATTTGTCTCTTTATCAATGTGTGGATTTTACATTGTGTTGTGTTGACTAATTTTTTTAAAAATAGTTAATGGTAGCATATGTTATTTTAAATGTGCCGGATTTTTAGCTCATTAGTTATTTCTTTGCTTTGTCACTAATATCGTTCAACGTGTAGAAAAGCACATTGCGTTTTGACCTATTTTTATCAAACAAGCTTTCTTCCAAGAGTCTCTTCCAGGCATCTCAACCGCCCCCCCCCGTACGAAATGAAATTTATATAATTTATAAAGAAAATATATACTTTTAACAGTGTCCGCCCCCCCCCCCCCAAAGAAAGTCTACCGACCCCCCCCCCCCTTCCCCCGAAAATTTCAAGTGCCCTCCACGGAGAAAAAAGTCTGGAAGAAACACTGCAAACAAGTATAACATTAAAATACTATATAGGCCTATAATTCACGTGTAACGGGTACCGACGGCTATTCTATTATACAAGCCTGGTGATAGTGCGTCAGTCAATCCGTCAATCCGTCAGTCATTGCTCAAGTTTCTGGAACAATGAAAGTAAACATTAACGCTTGTCATGCATTTTACTTGCGTCACATTGTCTTATTATTTAAAGCGGAGCAGCATTTATTTACATAAAGAGTTAAAATAATTTTTATATTCGGCAAAGTTTTACTTTTTTGCATAACAAGGGGAAAATATTAAATACACGCACTTTGCTAAAACATATTAAATGGACCAATGTCAAATAATATTTTCTCTTAGATATATTTTTAATAACAGTAGGGTAAAAATAGTAATTAATTAAATTGTTTATAATTATGTCAGGGGAGGTAATTAAAAAAAATTCAACTCACGCTAATAAAAATAAACTAGACTTACCCGGTCATCCCTTGGATAACTGTGGGCTTCGGGGGTCATTCATAAATGACATCACGTCTGTCACTTAGCATCACAAAATAACCAGACCCCACATTCAAAAAGACGTTTTTTATCTTTTAAAAACACCGATTTTGGCTGAGCATAGGTCTGACCACACTATCCCTTCATATACTGACGTCACAGGTGACCTACTCAACTCTACTTCACCTGCCCAGTGTCCCGCCAAGTCTCAGACAAAATGTTTTTATCGTTTAAAAAAACAATTCCGACCTAGCATGTCTCTGACCACACAATCCCTTCATATGCTTAGGACAAAGAAACAGAAGAACTCTACTTCACCTGCCCTGTATCCCACCAAGTTCAGATAGGCAACTTTATCATATCTAAAAAAACAAATTGAACTTAATTTTTAAACATTGACGTGATGTGCCTAGAAACCTTGCCACCTGCATGAAAGCCTATTACACTAACAACTTATCTATCTAGACTCGTGACGTCATTGATGTTTTTTGTGTGCTATATAATAATACGTTGAGTCTCCTTATGCAACTTGATTTTTGCGCATAGGCCCTATCTAGATCTAGATCTAAGTCTAGTAACTTTCAAATTAAATTTTATCTTAAATTAGCCATTTCCAAAGCTGAACAAACAAAAGATTATATAAAATAATAAAGGTCTGAAATAGGTTAGTATATAGAAACTCATTATTATCTAAATCTAAATAGAATTATCTATATTCTACGACTGGTTTGCTTAACGCTTAAGTCTAGTTTTTGCGTAGCTCTTGCTAGATCTAGATTAGGCCTATTCAAGATCTAGATAGATAAATCACAAAGATTTATATCAAGTATTTAATGAATAAAGTAGTTTAATAAAGAAACTCAAAAATGTATTATGATTTTAAAATGGATTGTATTTTTAACTAATTAATCTTTGGTTTGACCTAGATTCTAGATCTAGATGTATAAATAACTTCTTGGCCACCTGGTATTTAGATCTATAAATAATTTAGATCTATAAATAACTTTCTTGGACAGATTGTAGAGCTAGAGAAATTTATTGTAAAACTAAATCATAAAGACAGTTGAAAATTTATATAAGTGTTGGAACGTAATAAATACAGAAAACGGACGAATTGTTAAAGTTAGAGCCGACAGAAAATTAGCTTTATAACGCGTTAAATATCTGAATAGGCCACGAAATATTGTATTGGAGCCGCCATTGATTGTACTAAAAAGTAAACAAATCATGTGACGTCACTATTCACTCAAAGTAAAGTCTTTTTTCTAAATTTTTAAAATTAATGTGGTTAATCTACCAATGAATAAATCAAAAAATTAATTAACATCTTTAAATAAATTTGTGATTAACAGTCTGTCTGAAAACAAAAATTGTTCTCTAACTACATACTATTTTACAGCTCTCCACTAAGTGCAGATTCTCTCCAGTAGTCAATCAGACAAAAAAAAAAAATAAATAAAAAAAATAAAAATAAAAACAAATAAATATCCAAACATGTAAACAAACTTGAGTTTTAGTAGTATATAGATTAAAAGGGCATTATTGTTGGAATTATTGTTTGTGCTTGCGTTTTCTTTTATGTTTTGTTTTGTTCTGTTTCATAGTTGGTACCTTTAAAATGAATCACCGTGGCGGAGCACGGGTATGCAGCTAGTGTATATATATATATATATATATATATATATATATATATATATATATATATATATATATATATATATATATATATATATATATATATATATATATATATATATATATATGGCCAACGTATCTATGACACCTTAGAGCAGAGGTTCCCAACCGTTTTCGAGTGGCGACCCCCTTTTATAAAAAGTAAGTGACCCGCGACCCCCATAAAATTAAAAAGCCGAAATTAGTATGGAAATTAATAAGCACTAAAATAAGATTTTCTAGTAGACTTTCAATATGAACTACTCTTGATAACTATTTTAATAGCATGAGTAAAATTGCATACTATTCACTAAACGTTCGTGGTTAAGTTTTTAATTAAAAAAAAATTGTTAACGCCAACCTATGTCATTATAATTATCTTAATTTTGTTTTTAATCGAAAAATAGTGTTGAAAATATATTCTCGAAAAGTCAATCAATTTTACGTTTGGGTATGAATGGTGAATACTACACCAAAATTGTGTCTGCAGTTTTTCATCTTACTCGGAATCATTCTGCAAATGAAAGAATTCATCTTCTAATTCATCGTAAATGCTGGCAACATCAAGGGAAGAAGAGAATGGGTAATGCGTAAATACAGATTCTTCTTTTTTCAGCTCAGAGAAATAGCGATGCAGTTCGTTTTCAAGAGATTCAAGATGCCCAGAAATCGCTTCTTTCAAAATTTTAATTATCTCACAATCAGATTCATCTACCACACCGCAGAGTTTCTCAAATTTACAATATTTCCAAGATTTATTTTCTTTACCGATTTTGCATCTTTGATAAAAATGCCCCGAGATTATCATGGAAAGTTGTAATATTCGTTCATTTTCCCTGAAGCTTCAGGTTAAGCTTATCTTGATGTTCGAACACATCTGCTATGTATGATACTCTCTCCAACCACTCTATGTCGTTTTAAGTATACCAAAAAGTCTTGTTTCCTTTGCACTTCGAAGAACAATTTGATTTCAGATTTCAATTAAAAAACACAATTAACAACATTTCGTTTAACAGCCAGCGTACTGTAGTGTAGAAGAGCAGAACCTCGTGATCTATATTAATGTCTTTGCTCAGTTCTTTGAAGGCTCCAGATTTTATATAATTTACGACTTATACTAGCAATGGACTCTTGATGTCGATTGGTTAGGGCAGTGGTTAGGGAGTTAAATCTTTTCTGTTTACTGAAAGCCCGATTTTGAGCTAAACATAGATGGCGCACCATCCGTACAAACCCTTACAGCCGTTCTAACCCATTTTAATCATCCAATTTCAAAAAAGGTATTTATTTTCTCCATGCTATCTTCACAAAAGAGCAACTCTTCTTTGCTATAATCCGCATGAATATAGACACAGACCAGCAACTGCGAACACGAACTCACGTCTGTTGAGTTATCAACTTGAAAAGCAAACAATGGTGAAAGCTTAATTTCAACAAAAATGTGTTATTTAACATTTACGTACATGCAGCGTTTGATGAGATTTTCTCCTATTGTTTTTTTTTCTTGGCATTGTATATCGCGACTTCATTTGATGCTTGCACTAATGCTGGTGAAAACTTCCTGTTCGATCAAGTCTCTGGCGTTTGCAACTAGCTTCTTACCGACGAAAGAACTCCATATATTTTTTGGTGTGTTCCGAATGACTCGTCTCAATTGACGTTTTAGTTTTGAAGATTTCATAGATTCGTGACTGAGAACAACTTTGTACAGTGCACTTTGTTTCTTCTCTATTACATTTCCAGTGATGTTAATGAAGCCGAATTTCAAAAATTCTTCTAAATATTTATGTTTTGTCTCAAATTACTAAGGTTTAGTATACCAGTTGGCGACCCCCCAGAAAGACCTTCGCGACCCCCAGGGGGGTCGCGACCCCCAGGTTGGGAACCCTGCCTTAGAGTGTGCACTATAATTAGGCCGGTGACTGAGATCACATTTGCTGCACGTGGCGACGTCACACTGCGTAATAATTAATTTAGTCTATCGACCTTTAATTCACCGAGTAATTAGGATCCTTAACGACATACATGCAAACCTTTAGTAAAGACGAATACATTTTATTGTTGTTGGTAACGAATGGCTACATGATACAAACCTGAACGCCTTTCAACCTCGCTTCATGGTTCACGTATACAGCAGTTATAAGTTATATTTCTAACTTGTCAAGAAAAGACTTAAATTGAAATAGTTTTTGTGTTTATCAAAGTATAAAAGCCCCACTGAAATAATTTAGTATTTAATCAAGTTTACACTATTAAGTAAATCTCAGCGAGCTGTACTGGCTTTTATAAACAATAAAACCTTTATTTTTACTGTTGGATACAATTTCGTAAGTATCTCTAGGATAATTTGTAACATTAAAATAAAATATACAAGTTATTCGATATGTTTAATTCTTTGAAATTGCAAAACTCTTAAAACAAATGTAAAAATATTTTCTAAAATAAACATTGCAAGTAATATCTGATATACTTTTTTTTTTTAAATGAAATAAGTTGTGCTCATGATAAATGTACTTGCTGGATTTATTATTTTATTAAAGAGAGTGTTGGCAATGTTTGCTCGATGGCAGAGTCTGCTTCTGTTCTTTTTTGTTGCTTGTTATCTCACAACGCCAAGTAAGTTGCACCTAACATTATAATTAGATTGATCTCTTGTATGTAAGATACATGTAGAGAATCTTGGATGTATTAATCTTTTGGTCAAACATTTCATGTTTCTAACTAGTTAGTTTCTAACTAATAACGAAACACATAAGTCGCTTATTAGCAGAAATAAAAAAAATTATGGGCTGATGTCCATAGTTTTTCAAGGAGTTCTAGACGATACCCCCGTGTTGCCCTAAAACTTATTGGGCCTGAGCTCCCCTGTGAGCACTATGGCGCCTACGTTCATTTTACAAATAACCAACAATATGAATACGGTGGTATACACAAATCTTTGACTAAATCGAACCAGGATCGTCATCTGGCGCCCCGGCTGTTGAGTTTTCCAGCGGCCGCCTAGCACAAAATTGGTTGCCTTGCACAGGGGGCGGGGTTAAAGATACTTAAAGATACTTGTTTCAATTTTGAACCTGCAACACGTTTATCTCCGGCGCGTCCTCCGGCGTTCCGGCAGGGTGCAACTTGTCGACCAGCAAGAGCAATATAGTGCTTTCATTCGTTTCAAAGAGCACCCTACAATACGGACAAGGTGTCACCCGACATTAGATGATTAACGCTATTTACGCTATTAAAGCTACATATATATATATATATATATATATATATATATATATATATATATATATATATATATATATATATATATATATATATATATTTAAGTACGCATATGTTAATATTTATATGTATATGTACATGTACACATTTTTCGCTCTCTACCCATGTTACATTTACAAATAAATGTTTCCATCGTATGAACAGGTAGCACACAGTGGACGGTCTCTCAGCTGGTGGATGAAAATTGTTATGTTTTAGTAAAAAACTATTTAAACAGGGACGCAGCAGCGGTAAGAACTTGAAAAATCAATCCCTATTACGATATCGATCATATAAGTATGTTCCGTTTTTAAAACAAGTTAATTAAAAAGTCTAGTGACATTTAAGCGCAATTTCCTTGTTATCTAAAAATAGCTCTGTCGTAGCGTAAATCAAGAGCAGGGTTAGTAAAACCATTGGTTAGTTATTAAAACGTTTTTTATTAATTTTTTTTTCAGTATTTTACATGTTTTATTTACAATAGAGTTACATGACTAAAAACCATTGCGCGCCTAGCTACCGAACGTGATGGCGCAGCCATTGAACGTGATGGCGCAGCTATTGAACGTGATGACGCGTGTGGTGTGGTTGGATAAAAATGCCTACTAATTCGGTCCAAATTTTAATTAATTCAAAATTTTTTTTGTGACCGAACGAAAGGATATTTTTGAAAACTTTCTTCGGCAATATTGTTTTAAATTATGGCAGGAATCGATTGGTACATGTTTCAAGTTGCTAAGTGGTCTGGTTGCCGAGATATGGGCAAAAAACTGCATTTTTCGAGTTTTTTTGGCTTTTCCGGGAAATCCATGAAAGAAACCCGGAATTTTTTTGACCTATGTTCATCCTCGTAACTTGCTTAACATAATTGCTTTGGAACTAGTCCTCGATATTGCTTCGTTGAGGAGGAGATACGACTTAAAGCTGCGGACACACATCCATCCATCCATTCATTCATTCATTCATACATCCAGAAATGACGAGTTAATAAACGCAATTCTCCAGAATGGAAATTGCGCTAAAAAGTAAACATCATAGAGTTATTACAATATAGCTACGTTCTTAGCAATTTCTGTGATTTTAGTTTATGTTCCGTTCTCGGGCAACGATTGTAGAAGCCTACTTATTATACGTAGATTAGATCATAAAAAATGGTGAACCTTTACCTTAGCCACTTGAACTTTAAATAAGCGAAAATTGGTTCTAAATGTGCTATTAAATCAAGTCTCTTCAAGCTACACAAATGTGTGCAAAGTCACAATACTATTGCCCTTCCCCCCTCAACTATAACTACAACCCCCCCTCCACCATCACTAGCTTAACGTCACAAAAAAAACCCTCACCCCTAGATGAAATTGTTTTTGGATGACCACTTATTTTAATAGTTAAAGGAATGAGAATAATTACGAGCGATTGCAGTGAAAAACGATCTACACGTGAAAAAGCCGACTTTAAAAAAGTAGGCCTACCCTTTACATGAGCGAAGAGAGACATTAAATCGACTGCCTTCAGAGGCGTAGCGTGTGGGGGGGGGGGGGGGGGCAGGGGGTACATATGTCCCCGGGCGCCGACCTTAGGTGGCGCCAAAATGGGTTGTAAAAACAAATTAAAACGTCAATTTAGCTGCATTTTTGCCGTTTGAGGGGGCGGGGGGTGCACATCGAAAGTTTGAGGGGGGGGGGGGTGCAAATTAAAAATTTGCTCCCGAGGGGGGCGCCAAATTGAAAGTTTGTCCTCGGGCGCCGGGAAGGGTCGCTACACCTCTGACTGCCTTTAACTCTGAGAGCTTCCATTCTCTCAACACATTGTATCTAGATCTAGATCTAGACTCGAACACAAGGCGAGGTCACGTGATATTCACATAGGCCTTGTCAGTGGCCGCTAAGGCCCATCGAGAGAACGGGCTGTGATAAAATGTATCATGAATTTACAGACTAAATGTAAAGTCTAGCAATGTTTAGTTAACTAAACATTTGTATTTATTTGTTAATATTCAGTCTTGCAAATTGAAAACGAAAGTGGTGGGAAACCAACGCCATCACGAGAATGTTTAAATATAACTACGCTGTTGGATTTGGATAAAATTAAAAATGTATCAGTTTGTAAGAAGAAAGATGAATACGTAGCATCTGGGCATGCGCAAATAGGTGGAAAGCTAGATTAGAATCTTAAGTTTTTTCAAATTTTTCTACCAATATTTTGATTGAACTGAAAACCTTGATTTTTTAAAAGTTTGCGAATTCGGGTAACGGAAAAAAATATGATTCTCAAAACCTGCATTTAAAGTGACAACCCCTGAACGTTTATATGTTACACAAGCAAGACAGAAATATACCAGACCTGCTAACGTTGTAACGTACATTTAATTTTTAAGCACAATATTCCCTGTGGAATTTACCCCACACTAAATTTATTAATAAACACACTATTACAACAATTATAACATCTTTATTAATTAAATTTGGGACCTAAATTTGATTATCACTACAGGTAAGCAATGTTTAAAAAATCATTTCAATAGTATAGCTATACAATTAAAATATTCAACAATTATAAATTGGGTGTAAAAATTAAATCAAAATTTGTTTAATGACGAGTTACGGTTCTTGATAATACAGCATCAAGGGGTCGTCCATAAATGACGTCACACTCGTAGGGGGGAGGGGGGGGGGTCCATAATTTTATGACGGTGTGTGATGAGGGGAGGGGTCAGATGGTGCTATGTCACACTTTTGCATTATAAAACAGCAATGTTAGAAAATGAATTTTAGCCGTTATTTCGCGTTTTAGAAAACTGTTTTAATAAATTGTAATAGGAGTTGATTAAAATACTCTATGTTGAGAGAGTTCAGATAGGATTTTGGAAAAATATCGATGTTTTAAGAAAAAATTCAACTGCAATTTTGAGGGGGTGGGGGGTGTAGACTGAGGTGTGATGTCATTTTAGGGTGGGGGGGGGGGGGGGTCTGGATTTTAGTGACGATGTGTGACGGAGGGGAAAGGAGGAGGTAAAAATCGTCAAAAAAAGCGTGACGTCATTTATGGATGACCCCAAGTAGCATGGTTACCAGTAATTAACTAAATTAACGTGTAATATTTAATTAAAAGCTACCTGGAATAATGTAGAAGAGATCTTCCCTCCACAGGTAATCATGAGGTTGAGATGTTTGAAGCTGAGGCCGAAGTCGAAAGCAGAACCCAGTCATGTACAAAAAATCCAGGCCATGTCAAGTTCATACCAGTTGAAAATTTCAACGCGAGTTATCTGCCCGACAACTACCGCAATGCTGAGGTAATGGAGGCTATACGGGCTTTGGCTGATGTGACGGTGAAGATAAAAGTGAATTATACAAGCCTACGTAGACCGGCAACTAGCCGATTAGTGAAATCTGAATATCCCTTCTACAGCATCAGGGGGACGACAGTCATGAGGACCGGAACAGGGAGAGTATGGTCTGTCCATAAAACCCCAGAAAACCAGCTAGACAAGTGTCATTGTGGTAAGTGTAGAAGCTCCGCCACCCCCAACAAAATGTACGGGGTGGTTGTCATTGTGACAGCCACACACGTCATCCATGACGAAACCGAGGCTGAAAAGACGAAATGTATTCTGGAATTCGACAACCGCACACGGGAGCTGCAGGGTTGGGGGGTGAACGAGTGTAATCCCACAGACGACCGGTGTTTTTTTAACTGCGTCACCTGCGACGCTGAACTGTTTCACGAGATCGAAAACATGGCCGACCGTTTTGATGTATTACGTAATGACGTAACTGATAAATACAAGGACAGGAGGCTCCTCGATAAGCTGGTTGTTATAGCGTCCCACCCCCATGGGATGCGTAAAAGGATCTCTGTTGGGAAATGGACACAGAAATGCCATGAGGGAAGTAGCCGCTCGGCGTACATGCACACAGCGTGCACCTGCCCGGGGAGCAGTGGCGCCACCATCTTCATGCTGGGCTTTGACGGGACCTACCCTCACTGTCACTGTGGGACTAATGAAGAGGGGAATTTCAGCGTTGTGGTTTAATGTGCGTTGGCGTGATGTCTATGTGTTGGCGTGATGTCTATGTCATTTAAGTTGGCGTGATGTCTATGTTTGATGTCATTTAAGTTGGCGTGATGACGATGTCCATGTTGTGCGATGTCATTTAAGCGTGATGTACATGTTTAATGACATTTGATTTAAATTAGTGTGATGTCCATGTTGTTTGATGTCATTTAAGTTGGCGTGATGTCTGTTTGATGTCATTATGATTTAAGTTGCCGTGATAACAATGCCCATGTTGTGCGATGTCATTTAAGCTGGCGATGATGACATTGGATTTATTATAGTTATAGTGTGATGTCCACGTTGTTTGATTTCATTTAAGTTAGCGTGATGTACATGTTTGATGACATTTAAATTAAATAATGTTATGTCCAAGTTGTTTGATGTCTTTAAGTTGTCGAGATGTCACAGTTGCCAAGTCACTTATCGTGGGCGTAACGGCACTTTGTACATCATGATTTGCCTTACGTTACTTAACTTTGCATGAAGCGACTTCAACATTTTCATTTGTAAATTGTGACTTGACTTACACTGGGCTCAACTTTTTTACTTACTGCTGACTTCGCTTCACTTCGAATGAGCTATACTTTAAAGTTTAATCAAGTGAAATATCATAAGTTATTGAAGTGAATTTTTTAAGTTACCACCTTGATTGACTCGATCATTAGTAAGTATTTTAAGAATCATCAAGTTTAATGTTTGGGATTTACTTAGCATTGTCAAGTTAACTTAATCCAATGTGACCAGTGGCACTGAGATATAATGTTTAAGTTAATTGTCTACATTAATGAATGCAGTGAAATATAACCTAACTTCAAAATTTGCAGCAGATGGTTAATAACCTTGCCAGCATTTTTAGCTTTTTTCCCCTTCAAAATATTTTAGTACATAACTGGTCATAACCTACCCAACATTACTTCTACCCTATTAAATTCAGGGCTGTGTTTAGACGTGTGACTATAGTTTGAGGGTAAATGAATTTTGGATGATGGGCTAATAATCATTAATGGTTAAACTGTAATGATTATGGTTGGTCAATCTCAATGAAAGAAATGAACTCAATACACCACTACATATCCAAGTTATATGCCTATCAAAAGAATTGACATAATTGATGAGTGCCATTTTTTGTTTGATTGGCATATTTAATATAATTAATAAAGTTAATTGAAACACTGGTTCATATGCAGTATTTTTTGTTGTGCTTGTCTTAAGTTGTGTGTTGCTTGGTTGAAGCAAAGCTAACTTAGTAAAAAAAAAGTACCAAAAACAAATGACAGAAAATGAGAAAAAAAAAACACTTTCTAAACATGGCAACAATTATAAGTTTATTAATCAAACAGTTTTTACATCTCAGTTCAAGTTCAATACAGAAACAAACTTGCTTACAAATCACGACATTTGGATATTTCAGTGTACTCACTTAGTGAAAACAATTAACAAAAATAGCATTGAAATGTATGAGGCAAAAACGTTAGGTAGAAATTAATACATAAAATTAAAAAAATTTAAGCATCTATGTAAAACAATATAGGTGTTAATAAAATAACTTGAATGTCCTTAACTTTTAGATTTAAATAGCAAGAGGAAATTGTTTAATCTGCCTATGTGGGTAACAAGTAATTCATGTTTAAATTTTTCATGTCTGAGTTCTTTTGTTTAAAAAAAATAAACACCATTTATGCTGAAGCCATAAAACTAAAAAAAAAAATATTAAAATAAACCATTCTATAAATACTATAATTATAATGGACAAATTTGATTTCTAGTGACTGTCATAAAAAAGAAAATAATGTTAACAGTAATGGATTCTTCGCCATACGGGAATAGCACTGTGTGTGTGTGACTCAAAAAGGTAAATAATGTTTACAGTAATGGAACCATCGCCATATGGGAACAGCACTGTGTGTGTGTGTGACTGTCATAAAAAGGTAAATAATGTTTACAGTAATGGATTCTTCACCATATGGGAATAGCACTGTGTGTGTGTGTGACTGTCATAAAAAGGTAAATAATGTTTACAGTAATGGATTCTTCACCATATGGGAATAGCACTGTGTGTGTGTGTGACTGTCATAAAAAGGTAAATAATGTTAACAGTAATGGAACCATCGCCATATGGGAACAGCACTGTGTGTGTGAGAGACAACTGGCTGAACCAAAGCTATTGCTATACTTGTGTGTTGTGTTTGTAGGTATACAGGCAGATAACAAAAGCAAACAATTAATGGAACTTGTAACAACTTACTAGTCACAACTGAATAGGCCACTAAAATCCTCAAGAACAGATTACTTGGGACATAAGGTATTAGAATGACAACACATTAGAATAATGTAATTAAACTGTATTTATACGAATCAGGATGACCTAACTGCCAGAAATGGTGTTGAGTCCCCAGTGCCTTCTGTTTCCAGTCATCCACTAGGTGGCCATGACTTAGTGAAACTACCAGTGGGCAAAAAAAAGACTGTTGCAGGTCATTCTGCAAGAGTCAGAAGTGGGTGGGAGTGTTCTGGCTGCAATATTGGACTGTGTCCGGAATGCTTTGCCAAGTATCATAGGACCCTGTAGCTACTATTTGTGATTTCTTTCAAGGATATATATTTGCTTCTTTTAGTTCTGGAGAGGACACGCTGAACAGCCAGCTTTTTTCCTGTCCATTTACCCTGCACGAGCTGCAGGTTGCTATTTCCAAGATAACATCACATCGTGCGGCTGGCGATGACAATGTATCCTATGAAATGATTCGACACTTTGGGCCCCGAGCTCTTCGAGCTTTCTTGGTTTTTGCTAACAGAACTCTCTTTTCCTCCATTTTGCCTAAGGAGTGGCTATGTGCATCAGTCACTCTCATACCAAAGAAGGGTAAGGATCCTTCAGATGTTACGGCTTACCGACCCATCTCAATTTCCTCTTGCTTAGGGAAAGTAGTCGAACGCATGGTCTCTTCTCGGCTGACTTTATATTGTGGTGTTTGTTTTTAAAAATTTATGTGTATTTTATTCAAGGTATTAAAATCATTTGTGTTAGTGTAAAAAAATGGTTTGTATTTAATTTTCTTACATTTTTACAATTGTGTTTTTATGTTTATAGTTAATGTGTTATCATATTCTTTATTATTTGAGCTTTCCATTAATATATGGGTTTATAGGTCTAAAATATATAGATCATACTTAAATATTGCCAAATTACAAGGGGGTATCAAAATTTGTGAACATAGCAATTTTGATCCCATTTTTTAATGCACTTCCTGGAAACCAGCTGAGCGCTTTAAGGGTTAATAAGGGTTAATAAGCATTAACCGTAAAGTAAATCATACGCTGTAAAGATTGTGTACCGACTTGTAAGTGTTTATTCTTGTGATGTGTTGTTTTTTGTATGAGAGTTATACACCAATAAAACATTTTATTAAAATTGCTACACTTATGTAACACTTGGCTCCAACAAGCCCAAAACACACAAGGGGGACCTTCCAAAATTTGAACACACAAGATTTAAGCTTTGACCCCTAGGCAAAGAAAAAATAGCAGAGCAAAAGTGGACTGACAGTTTCAGAAAGACAGCAGATGCTGAGCTACAACTAAAATTGAAACAAATATAAATTCATGCAGAGAGGGGACTATAAAGAATGAAGATAGAGAAAGACTTGGAACTGAATGATGTAGTTGAAAGTAAAAAAGATCAAATCGAGGCCAAAAAGGAAATAGTTTCCAGGCTTGACATGGAAGGCAATTCACGAAGGGAAAACAATCAGAACTTCGAACCAGTTAAGTATTCCAAATAATCCCCAAGTCCGAAGAAAAAATGTTAAATATTTTATGCAATTTGAAGTGACAGCGTACAATTATAACTTACCAGAACAATGCTGATACAACCGGCACTAACTGGGGGAAAACAGAGGGACTATCAGTTGATGAAATATTTGATCTTAAAAGCATATGAATTGATGCCTGAAGCGTAACAGAAAGTTTCGGGACTTTAAGAAACAATAGGAACAAAGTCACGTAGAATCTGTTAGAGATAGAGCGACTGTTAGAAAAATTAACAAGTCTAGTATTAATGGAAGAATGCCAAAGCTGCGTGTGGTAAGACGTTCGCACTCACATTGCACACTGACATTTACAACCCCACCCATGTCCTTAGCCAGACAACCATTGAATTTGGCAGATTCAATGGTCAAACTTTTCAATGGCTCCTTGAAAATGTTTGTGGGTGTACAGTGTCACCCGACATGAAACCAAATCCAACTCTACCTGTGCCTTAGCCATAAATACACACAAGTTTGTGGACTACACGCTTAGCTTCAAGAGGAGGTGAGGCAAAAATAGCTAAGCGAGGCAGCTGATTAAAAAGTGGAGGAGACAGGGCAGTAGTTCCATAGGCTGGTGGACTTTGATCAGTTCAGATCAATGACCTGGCTTGAGCTAGGGTCATCTGAGCTGCCAAAGCACCAGAGCTATGTCAAATATCTGCTCACCAAGCAGCCAAAGGAAGGGAAAAAGATAGCAGGGGTAGTCAAGTACCTAAGATATGTTGAGGAAGAGAAAACTACACTACCAGCTGTAGCTCACCCAAGCTGTATTTTAATTGTTGTATTTAAGTTAACCTTTTGTTCAACTAAATAAATATTTATCTCCTATTAATGTAACATTCTCTTAGGTTACCATCAAAGAAGGAGACTGCCCTCTGAGGATACAGATGTATCCCCAAAGCTTTGGTCCCAGTTGAAAGACAACCTCCATGGCGGTTCCCACCCCAACCCGCAATGGGGGCCAACCACCCTCTGTGCCTGATGCATTTATGGTCCGCACATTAGTATAAATAGCCGTAGGGCATTGTATTCGGCCTCTTGAGACACCGCTTGATTGCAACGCTTGATTGCGCAACGTACACACACCTGGCAGCACGCTTTCTTCGTTGTTGCGGCGGCTATTCGTTCCGGCTCAGTTCTCTCAGTAGGTAAGTAATGACTTTTTCAATTTGATAATTGTTTTATTATATATTAGTACATGAATGTATTATGTCGACATTAGGGTATCAATTGTGCTTAGCTAGGCCTGAGCCTAATTAAATAAATAATTTATTGAAAGCAACCGCGTAAGATGTGCATTAGCTGTGTTTAGAATAGGACAGCTGTAATAGGAATAGTCCTGAGTGTGTTTGACTGCTCATCCCCCCACGCGATACAAATCTGTATAGTTAGCTTGTAGTTGTCTCAGTCGTAAAGAGTTCGATTTAATTTATGCATGTAAGGTTAGACACTCAGCCTCCCTCGCTGGATTGCTGGGGTTAGGCTGGGTTGGGTTACCTAAGGGTGAAGTTGGGGCCACGTGAATTAATTTAGTTAGCTGAATGCCAGACTTGTGCTCTGTGGCAGAACTTTGTTTTTCTACATTCAAGTTTATTAACATCTTAAAATTGTAAGCGTTGTTATTCAATCAAGACTTAACCAGTATGATGCGTGTGCATGCACTGATTTATCGCGAGTGTAGTTGGCGGGATGGCGCCGTTTATTTGTTTTTTTTAAGGTATTAAGATGTAACCTTGGTTATCATTGTGTGGACTTATGGGGGGGGGGGGGGTTTGGGTTGTTTTTTCAATTCGATTATGCGCTGGGAACAATTATTTTCTACTTTTTATTTTACTGTTCTTAACAGACCAAAGTTATTTGACATCGTCATTTGGTTTTTTCTGCATCTTATCTATCACAAACAGGTCAGTTGATTATTTTAAATGTCTACATTAATGCTATTATCGAAAGTAATTCAATTAAAAATGATATAGGTGATATCGTTACCATAAATGCTTTGAAACAAAGCGAGGTAACTCTACCATCCTAATTATAAATTATTTTGTTGTGTCCCTTTTTTTTTTACCACAGTTGTAGTTTTATTATGGCACCATTCAAGCCCTCTCTCCCCAAATAGGACAAAAACAGCCCTTAGCTGTCCGACTGTGTCGAGGCTCTTGCTTTGACGTCCAAGGACGGCAAGGCCAGAAACCCTGCTGTGGTGGAGGAAGAGGCACAGGGTAGGGTTGCAACATTGAAGGGTGACATTAACAACCCCGCCCATGTCCTTAGCCAGACAACCATTGAATTTGGCAGATTCAATGGTCAAACTTTTCAATGGCTCCTTGAAAATGTTTGTGGGTGGGTTGTTACACTAGTGTACAGTGTCACCCGACATGAAACCAAATCCAACTCTACCTGTGCCTTAGCCATAAATACACACAAGTTTGTGGACTACACGCTTAGCTTCCCCCCTCATCCAAGAGGAGGTAAGGCAAAAGTAGCTAAGCGAGGCAGCTGATTAAAAAGTGGAGGAGACAGGGCAGGAGTTTCATATGCTGGTGGACTTTGGTCAGTTCAGACTTGAGCTAGGGTCATCTGAGCTGCCAAAGCACCAGAGCTATGTGAAATATCTGCTCACCAAGCAGAAAAGGAAGGAACAAAGATGACAGGGGTAGTCCATTACCTGAAGAATGTTAAGGAAGAAGAGAAAACTACACTACCAGCTGTAGCTCACCCAAGGTATTAGGTAAGTCCATTTATTTATATAATACCAGCTCTGTGACACCTGAACATGCTAGTTAATTTAAATCTATTAAAACATTTTCTTTAACAGACAATTATAAAAGCAACTTGTATATCTTACATGTCTGGTGAATATTAAAATTATTAATGTTCCTGTTTTTTAATTTGCAGTAACACTTTCTGGTACTGGTGGTGCCCAACAAGTGCAGTGCTTGCTGATGGCCAAGAGGTTTGTATTTTAATTGCTGTATTTAAGTTAACCTTTTGTTCAACTATAATTAATACTTATCTCCTAATAAAGTTACTATCTTCTCTTAGGTTAGCATCAAGGAAGGATGGAGGAAGACACTGCCCTCAAAGGATTACAGATGGATCTCCAAAGCTCTGTTTGGTCCCAGGGGTCAGTTGAAAGACAACCTCCAACTATGGTGGTTCCCTCCCCAACCCACATTGGAACCAACCAACCACCCTCTGGGCCTGATGCGTTTTTCGCTCACCGTTTCTTCCTGTGGATGCCTTACAGAATGTGGCAATACCCATTCAAATGCTTGGCACTAGCATGTAATAGTCGACAGCATGAGGTCTGCACAAACAGGTTCGTCGAGTCATTAATAACTATTATTATATGGGTGCTGAGTACTTAGAGTGGCTGTAGTCACAGGAAGTACATCAGGCTGCAGTTCCCTGCAGTCCTGAGCTACAAGTTCGCAGCAGACAGGAGGGTGGTTACCATGATGAAGGAGAGACCCTTGGGCAACAGAGCTACCCAGGAAGTTGAAGGAGTTGCACATGGAAGCATACCCGAGAAACAGCATCAGGCAATCTTTGTTACAAGGCTTGTCTACAACATGAATGCTTTATGTACACATCTATTGTATTTTCCTGTTGCTTCACCTATTTTTATTCCACAGGTACATGTCTGTGCAGCAAGTTCCAAAGGCTAATGGTCAAGAAGATTTCCCTACACCACCACCACAGCAGCTCTTCCCTGGGCCACAATGGTTCAGGTCTGTGTAAGCTGGGGAGGTTTGTTATAGGCTAGACCACCTGAAAGCCAAAACGATGTCGAAGAAGCGACCTTTGGGACCATTTTAAAAATGGACTCGACCAAGAAGGTGGTGAAGAAGCGACCTTTGGGACCATTTTAAAAATGGACTCGACCAAGAAGGTGACGAAGAAGCTGGCTGGTTCTACCAGTGGAACCACTCCTTGGGTCACCAATATTGGAAATGAACATGGGCAGGTCCTGTCCAGTGTGCTGACAGCTGCAGAAGGACACGGAGTGGACAAGATGGCACATGGACTTGTTAAGTGGTATAAAGATGTCAACGTTGACAGTCCTGTTTTGCTGTACATGGACTGCTGTTCAGCATACGGCAGAAGTACCTCTGACCTGTTCTCTGGTTGGCCAGACATGCTCTCCAGGCTGGACATCTGGCATTTCATGGGCCATATTGCCTCTTGTGCCACTACAGAGTCTCACCAGCTGTACAGCGTCTTTATGGCCTAGCTGTCCACCTGCATCTTCATTTGGGACAAAGAAGACATGGCTCGACTCATCAAGGCCAAGAAGTCGTAGCTATCCCAGATGGGGATGATACATGCTGATGAGGTCTTCATTCAGCAGCAGCAGGGCCGTAAGGAACTGGCGCGCCACTGCAGGAGGTGCACCAGGTGTGTTGAGGAAACAACACGCCTCCTTGGTCAACTGGTGACCCTGTTCTGCTAACAGGGTTGTGATACACTTGGTGTGCCACTGTTTGAAGCCCAACGCCTCATTGAGGTATGGACTGTTCAACAAGCACACATCAAGTGTATTCAAGACCCACCTGGTGCACCCCTGTACATAAAGGTGGGCACACTGAAAAAGGGAGGTGTGGAGCTGCCCCTTAAAAGTGTGCTCGAAGGACCACTGCCCTGGAGAATTTTCATCTCCATTTAAATCGGTTTATTCCCGGCAAGTCAGTTCTTTATTTTATAAATAACTTGCTTTCACCCATTAATTCTCCACTTAATGTTACCCATGATCTTAATATTTTTTTGTAAGGGACTTCTGCCAGTGCCATGCATTTTCAAGCATACATGCTGGAGGGCATTGTGCGCTGGAATGAGGACTGGGAAGAAGCAGATGGTTACACCTGCTATGATCTTCAGTTGCGGTCCACCTACAGAGCCTTTGGTCAAAGAGTATTCAACACAGACCTTGATCCCCAGTTACAAGCTCCAAGAGAGTACACTGGTATGTACCGCGTTCAAATCTAAAAATACAATTAAGCAGTGTCAGCTCCTTTTACCCCATTAACATCCATGTTTTCTTGTTTCAGGGGAGAAGATGGGCATAGAGTACCTCTTTGACCAGACAGGCAAACGTTTTGAGGAGATGATCACTGATGTGGAGGATGAAGGAGAGAAACTGCTGGAGACACTGTCCACAACTGAGGAGGAAGAGGATCCAGCAGAAATGGAAGCCATCGATCCGACAATCTCCATTTCAGAGCCCCCAGTGATTGCCTCTGACATAGCACCTGAAGATCTAGCAGTTCCCCAGCCAGAAGACAAGAAGGAGGTAAGAGTTGATCCTACCAGATAAAATTTCAGCGGCTATTTGTATACTAAGTGTTGTACCAGTGTTTCCAAGTTATTTAATGTATATTTTCTTCCCCCAGATACCTCTTGATACGTTGGCACTTGGGCCAGACGGTCAAGAGGGTTTTCATCTTGTGAAGGAACTTGCCTCATACCTAGTGGGACTGCGTCAGGAGAGGTGTCTTACTGAGACACAGGTGAACACCTTGATACCTATGTTCAAGGCCCTCCCTGATGCAGATCAACGCAGGTTGAAATACGCCCCTAGGTATGAGACAAAAACAAAGGGTGGATGCTTCGGCACAGTCAGTAGTGGTGTGGTTCCTGGACTCACTAGTGTGAAGCGGTATGTTAGATACATTCTTTTCAATTTAGGTGCTTGTAATTAAAAAATTAATTGTTTTCAAGGAGCTGTTAGGGTGGAGACTCTACAGCAGCTCAGTGGCCGGACAACAGCAGGATTGTGGAGGCCATCTGCGACGAGTTTGTGCTACTCCACCCTTATGGCAAGCGCTCACACAAGAGGGTTGTGTAGAGGTGGTCCAGAGTGTTAAGCGACTACAGCAGGAACCAGCAACTGGTCTACAACAGAGCCAGAATGAGGCTGGAGACCTCACTGCAGTTGTTCAACATTAATCAGAGGACACTCCTACAATGGTAGGTTTCAGTAAAAAAATTTTAACATTTTTTTATCATAAAAAAAAACCACATTTACATCTTTTTTTTAGAAACAGTAATTAAAAGGTACAGGTACAGCAAGAAACAAAAAAGGATGGAGAAGGCCACGCTGGTTCAAGGTATGGACCTTCCTGCTCCTCCCATGACTGCAGAAGAACCACTTCTACCTCCTGCCCAGCCCACAAGACTAGAGGCACCAGGACCCTATTTCGACGCTGTGGGGGAGGTGAAAGATCACAGCGGCACTGCAGTTACAAAGCGACGCAGGAAGGAAAAACCAGCAAACCAGCAGCCACCTTCATGGATGTTCCTCAGTAGATCTTTCAGGCTGATGTTGAGCAAGTGGCCTCTGCCCGCCTCTCCGATAAGAAGTGTAAAGCAGATGAGGTGGGCAGAGTGAATGTGAGGCAGAAAAAATTCAACACTTGCTCAAAGTGTAGCCAGCCTAAGTTGATTGAAACAGGCCACAAGGGGTACAAAGGCTTCAGTTACTGCCCTGTTTCAAGTAACTTATGAAAATTTGTTGAGGCCAAAAAAGAAAATTTTAAATAACTGAATGTATTTCTTTTTATTTATTAGAATACTTGTAATCAGCTTAGCTGATCAATTTTATTTTGGTCTTAATTAACCAATGTAGTTTATTTCTAAGAAGAACCGTTATTTTTTTATTATGATATAACCAATACCTGTCTTTAGCATCAGCTTTGCTGATCATTTTAATTTTGGTTTTAATTAACCAATGTAGTTTATTTTAAAGAAGTAATGTCATTTTTTATAACGGTGACAAATTCCTGTCTTTGCAATCATTTTGCTTACAATTGTGAATGATCAATAGAATTCTGATCTTATAAAGTACAAGTTATTTACAATACAGTTGGGTTACAATGCAATGTAATTACATCAACTTTATCATTGGTTAGAATTCTAATGAACTTCGAATAGTTACAAAAAAAGGTAGTGTAAACCCTCACTGCAGGATACTTGGTTGGCAGTTATAACAGGTCTTTTTTTTTTACCAGCAGGTAAAAGTTTCAAAGTTGATCATTGATGAAGAGGACAAAGGTCAAACAGCTGGAGATGCTGACCCCAACTAAGGCTGTAACAAGGTGCCTACTGAAGTGCATGTTAACAATCCAATACCAATGTCTCAGACAAAATGAGATTAAAATAGTACGAGCCTATAACAAGGTGTCTAATTCAAAACAGATTTAATGTTTTACACTCGGCAAGTGTTAGTGGTATGTGTGACTAAATTTATTCAGAAAATATTTTCAGGAGCTTTGTAGGTGGAGAGACTCTACAGCTGCTCAGTGGCCTGACACAAGCAGAATTGTAGAGGCCACATGCAAGGAGTGGTGCTGCTCCATCCTTACAGAAAAGTGTAGAGGGAATGGAAGCAGGCGTTGTTACTGAAATAGCAATATTAACAGAAAGTGGTATTTCAACTCCAAGGGTAGAAAAAGGTACAGAAAATAGTTTAAGTAGAGACAGAGCAGCCAGGCCCAAAGGTTGTGACGAAGTGGTCCTTTGCTGCAGAAGGCACTTAATCCTCATCCCACAAGAGCCTGTCTCAGAATCAACCAAAAATACAGGAAATACATGTGGGGTGCTGTTGCTGATAGCACTATCAACATGCCCACAGGGTGTCTGACTGCTAATTGAGTAAGAGCCATTGGATGAATTTGAAAGATGAGTTTAGTGAGTTTATTTCATAAATCTGGTTTTTCATTCTATTAACAAAATAAGGGGGAAAATTGGCAGTGATAGAGCTGAGCCTGCCATTGGACAAGCATAGATACAGAACAGTTTCTGATGTGAACCATGTAGAATTGGCATTTGTGTGGTTCTTGGCCCATAAGGTGAAGGGACATGAAGACAACATCATGTTCAAATAATAGAAGGACCCATCGTGGCTTCTCAGCAGTGTTGTGAATGGACTTAATTGTATGGAATGAGTTTGAGAGTAGGTGTGTGGTTAAACGAAGTTAATAAAGTTGTGGATGGTTTGAGAGTAGGTGTGTAGTGGTGTTAATAAAAGATTATGAATGCGTGAATAAATAAGGATGTGACGTAAGAGGTGACTGCCAGAGGTGTGCGATAATGCAGAAAAGGCTGGCTGGTGACCAGACAAAGCTTGCCCATTGGTTTGAGAGCCACCAGCCTATGTGCGACAATAACCACCAAGGAACCTCCGGCAGTATGGAACAGCAGGCGGCAGTTACGATGTGGAATCGTTCTGTAGCAAGCCATGGACTCCGCTACCGTTCAGTGGTTTCAGACGGCGACACCAACATGATCAAGGCCATCCACAAGGCAGACCCGTATCCTGGCTTATTGGTGCAGAAGCAGGAATGCATCAACCATGTTGCAAAACGTTTAGGCACTGCTCTGCGCACCTTAGTTGACACTAAAAAAAGCAAAAAATAACCCTTGGTGGTCGAGGCTTGGGTCGCCTAACCCAGGACAAAATAAAGAAGCTCCAAAAGTACTATACAAAGGCTGTCAGATCCAGCAGTAACGTGCCAGACATGCAGAAAGCTATCTGGGCAGGTTTTCAGCACTGCACCTCCACAGATGATGAACCACATCATGAAGATTGTCCTGATGGTGTAGGGTCCTGGTGCTTTTTCAAAAAAGCTCTGGCTAAGGGTGTTGCTGTTGCTCAACATACAGCAGCAGCCTATCTGAATCCTGTTGTGGCAGGTTATGTGAAAGAGGTATATGAGAAACTTACATCTGAGAACTTATGCAACGTTGCCTGCAGGGGAATACCCAAAATGTGAATGAGAGCATACATTCATTGATTTGGTCAGGGTGCCCTAAGCACATATTTGTTCAGAGACCACGTCTAGAGGCAGCTGTTACG
Source organism: Physella acuta (assembly GCF_028476545.2). NCBI lineage: Eukaryota > Metazoa > Mollusca > Gastropoda > Physidae > Physella > Physella acuta. Next base: position 320,914 of record NW_026732009.1, read on the forward strand.
GTGGGGGTTGGGGAATTCAATATGGGATCCAGGGCTTCAAGGGAATTTTCGATAGTGTTAGGGTTATCTATAGGGAGGGAGACTGAAAAACTGGGACAACGACGTGACAACATTAGGGTTGCAAAAGCAGAGAGTGCTGTTAGACAGGGTGTTAAAAGGAGGAGGGAGATTATTAGGGATGCTGAAAGGAGGGAATCTGATAGGTTAGCTCAGATAGAAGGTGGTCCACAATACTTAGCAGGGGGTTCTAGTGACTTTTAGAGTAAAAAATTTTTTTTTGCCTCACATTTTTTATGGGGGGGGGGGGGGGGGGGGGGGGGGGGGGGGGGGGGGGGGGGTAGGGTCATGGAATTCATTTTTTTTTATTGATATCAAAAATTATACTGTGTGAGCAGCATATTTTATTTCATCTGTTATTTATGTACAGATATTTCATTACTGTTTGCTGATTTTATGCAATGTAATTTTTTAAACAATGTTTTAGTTTGTTTTTTTTGCATTTTTCTCAGTTTGTCGTTTTTCCATTTTCTTACGAAGGCTCCAGGCCGTACAATATTAAGTTTTGTAGCTGGAGTCTTGAAATTTGGCATACTTATTTGTAGTGCATTTGTCTACAGAAATACATGTTTAAATTTGAATGTCTTTTCATTTTACATTTTTACAAAGGAATTTCTTGTCAAAAACACTGAAATTGGCCAAAATTAGGGGGTGAATTTATATTTTGGTCAACTATTTTTTCCCTAATCATAGTATGGCCACCAACAGCTGTAATTATTTAATAAACATACTGTTAAATGTTTTTGTAAAGTTATATTACTATTTATCAAGACCTTTTGCTTTTGTAGTTTTTTTTGTGAATTTTAATATTTGTATCAAAATTAACATATTTTCTTCAATAAAAGTAAAAAAATTTTTTTTTTCAATGGTGCATTTTTTTAAAGACTTGTTGGTCTGTTGTTACTATACAAATCAAATTTTAAGATATTTAGAAATTTCAAAAATTGACCCTGGCGGTGTATGTATCGCCTTAAAGGACGATTTAAAAAAGGAATGTAGCTCGGCCACATTACAGATAGGGCCACTTTCACACAATTTCTATGGCCTTATGAAAACCCAGTAACTGACTGAAGGAGTAACAGCAGACAGAGGGCATGCACAACAATTGTTATAAGAGTTAGGATTATAATGCTTATAATTCATAAAAATAAGATGTTATGCTCTAAATTAGATATTGAGATTTGGCAGCAAAGAGTAAAAAATGAGTGTGTGTGTGTGTGTGTGTTAAGTATAAAGTACATTATTGCTTTAATGCTCCTTGGGACAATCATTATGTTTAAGCTAAGGACACATTTTAACAAAAAACGGCTGTCATATATTGTAACAGATATAAGCTGCATTGGAAAATTTAAATCTACCAAAACCACAACCATTCCAGTTACTTATAATTTTTAAGCACTTATCAGGATAAGCTTTCCGAATGGGTATAGTTAACCTTACATATTTCTTTCTCAATTGCTGGAAAATGAGCCCTCAACAAACAGCGGTTAATCTCAGATCCACACAACACTGAATGTTCCTATTAGAAATCCAATAGCACCAACCACTTGAGGTGTAATCCATGCAAAGTTTGGAAAAAATATTGACAGCAACTGGCTTGTCACGCATTTGATAAACCTATAAGAAAATTGGGAAAATAAATGGTTAGGATGGTCAGTATGTAAAGTATTTACAAAGAGAAAAAAAGAAAACCAGATAAAAATTTCAGTATAGTTTACCGAGAATTACAGAAGCAATGAGGCTAGTTTAAAAAAATTTAATGAGGTGTCTAGTAATACCTGGAAATTTTATAGGGGGCATATTGCTTGTATAACATAGGCTCACCTAAAATGTATTCCTGAATATCTCTAACTAGAGTAATTAAATCTACCAGTTTTTTATGATAAACTATTTTAAACATGCATCAATCCAAATGAACACAGATCAAATAAGGCAAGAAAAAAATCTTGCAGAAAATAAGATCTCTGACAGCCACATTTGTAAACTAAAGTAAAGTAATACCTAAAGCCATGTTGTCAGCAAAATATTCATTGAAGGCAGATAGGACCCAGCTGTAAATGCTCTTAGTAACAGGCATAGCTTGTAAATGGTCATCTACGCAGACATCATGGGTAGTCAGCAGCTAGAAGAATGAGAAGAAAAAAAAAAAAAAAAATAAATAAAAAAAAAAATCACCTTTAATTAAAACTACATACATGATTTAAAAACTTAACATCCATGCAGCAGTAGGATTAAAAAATAATTGTCATACCAGCATCCCAAGTAGACAGACTCCACCCAACATTAATAGCTAACATGTTATCTGGTGATGGCGAATCTAGCAGAAGGCAACAGCAGGCAATGCTGGAACTGTCCTCCAGATCATGAGCATCAATCTTAAAACAGCAAGTCATCAGCTGCCAATCTGCAATAGAAAAAATTATGAGAAAAATTAAATTGCAGATCTTAAGCAGGGCTGTCTACCCCAAAAATGTTTTGCCGTAAAAGATCATCGATTTTCCATAAATAGATACTGCCCGTAACTTTCAGCTTTTCTTCTCATTTTTAATACAATTTTGTTTAGGTAAGACCAGTTTTATCAGGGTTCATACACCAACGGGAACCTAAAATTCCAGGAGAATTATATGAGTCCTTCAGGAGATAAACCAAAATTTCAGGACATAATGTTGCTAAGAATATTTATGGGGAGGGTTCTGCGAAAAAAAAAAAAAAAAATCAAATTCGCAGGGGTGGCGCCCGGCATGACGCGATTTGTTTTTTCTCTTTATACCGTATATAAAAATAAAAGTTGATTGCGATTTTACACCGTTCATGCAATCGGCATCAAAGTTTAGGGAGTTGATGAGAACACTCCAGGGAAGGGTTCTGTAAACAATCATTTTTTATTTCCAAAAGGGTGACTCCAAATGATGGTGCGATTTTTCTCTATATACTCTTTATAAAGATAAAAGACGATTGTGGTTCGACGCAGTTTATCCAAGTGTCATAAAACTATAGAGATTTGAAGAATACTCTCGATAAGGTTTCTGAGGTGGGGGGTGTGGGGGATTTAATTTTGCATGTGCCCCCCCCCCCCCCCCCCCCCCGCAGGATGCGATTTGGCGTCCTGGTCGTTCTGGTGAGCGCTATGGTGACTACGATCTATCTAAACAGTGTGATAGACAGTGGACAGGATGGGGCATTACTAACGCTCACTAAATTGAATCAGACGTGTCCCCGGGCGCCCTGGTAGGGTGCGATTTGGCTGCAAACAAAAATTTCAGTTTCTGCCACCCAAAGGTTCACATGGGCCGCTGAGCTGAGGGCCATGTGATGTTTTATTTTAATAATCAAAAAAATTATAAAGGTTAGATTATTAACTGGGATGTATCTTTTTGCCCGTAAAAAAATCCAAACAGTTTAGTCACTTTTAGACAATTCAATCAGAAATTGAGATAGAGCTTCTAATAATACACCATTAGTAACGCTAACGTATTGCATCAGTCACACTGATGTTTAAAACACGTCAAATAATTTGTTTACGTGTTAAAGGAAAAAAATCCTGTTCATTTGTGTCACTTTATCGAATGACGCAATCTGCATCATTGTTAACATGTTATTTGGCACAATGGCGTCTGTTAGTTGTAAGGAGCCACGGGGCCTACGCGGCGCCTATGCGGTAGTGTAATCGGGAGGGGGTGCTCCTGAGAGCGGGCCTCTACGTCCCTGACACATGGGCGGTCACCCAAGTGTGTACTACCTCATTATTTCGGTGAGTGGTTAATGTACACTCAAGGTTTTCATGCAGTAGCGTAGGTAAACCACCCTAATCGTTACCCAAGTTGCAGCCACCCATATTCACCTCTCAGGTTGCTTCATTAACCTTTTATCTATCGTATGTAGTGTCCCGCACATATTGTAGAAGCTTTTTATAGTCAACCTAGTTATAAAAAGCTTTGATTGGTTGGTTTTATTCGTCTAATCTGGGAGTTTTTTTTTAGGGGGAACAAGAATCGCCTACGACGTCATACCTCAAAACTTAAATACTCATCTTCCAGAAGGAGAAAAACAAAAGAATTTGACCTGGATATATTTAGAAATGGACATGTGTACAGCAGATATCGGTAGTTACGTATAAATCATCCAAACAAATATACAAAGCGATAAACACATCAAACAGGTGTTTTAACCGCGCGTGGAACTTCACTCTAGCTAGATCTAGGCATATAATTAGGATAATTCACATGTAACAGTCAAATCTACTGGCGGCTAGTGGAAACTAAGTAGAGAACAGCCACTGAGGCTTTGAAAGAATATCTCCGCAACATATTCTCAGGATTTAATAGGCTTTTTGATGAGAATTACAGAATGATTGTTTAAATTAAAAATGTATCAATAATAGCTAGAACACTAGTAAACTAAGCTAATTTAGCATGTTTTAACTTTCTGTGCAAAGTCATTATTACTGAAAAAAAAATTCCAAAGTCAGGCCAGTCTGTGGCACCCTCCACTGAACTTGACAGAAGGAAAAAAAAACTTGACCCCTGACCTTCATTAAAACAGAATTTGCTTTTGTTTTTTATTTTATTTTTAGTAAACATGTGCTTAATCTTACCCAATAAGTGATAAAAATTTGAAAATTAATTTTAATTACTGTTGTAAAGTGAGATAAACAGCTTAATAAACACGCGTTTTCTTGAGGGGGTGTGACCCGGGTGTGTTACATCGCAACTGGAACTTTATATTTCTGTGTGTTATGACTAAATTTGTTTAAAATCAGCATGCTATGCTTTTAAAATTGATAAAGGGTAAGTATACCAAGTTACAAAATCTGCAATCTAACTAATAATTCATGTTTAAAAAATAAAAACGATCATCAACGAAGGAAGCGTAAAGATTCTATTTTCAGGTGTGACATAAAAAAACAGTCATAAATCTAGCCAAATGATTGGATTCTTGTGCGGCACACATTTTCCTGCGCCTCGTTTTCACCAAACAAGATAATAATAAAATGGCATTATTGAGGGGTTATCGTTTCCCCACGAACACATCTCATAAACCCAAGAAATTATTACCAGTTAATTGTAATGTGTGTTAAATTAATAGTTTAAAGTTTTCAAGGAACATAGGCTGGTTTTCAAGGAAAGCGATATTTCAGAGTTATTTGATTTAAAAGACAAGAATTCATAGAGCTATTTTCACTTACGCGCCGCTTGCGAGACAAAGGAATTAGGTCAAAAGTACATCTGGGAATTCTTAAAAAACAGACTGAAATAGAAACTGATAGTGGAGTTCCACAACCGGTCACACATAGCGAATTCCCGACTTTCATTGGGCGCTATTTTGTAACCGTTTAACACAGAAACAAACCCAACGTACTATATTATTCCTCTGCCTTTCTACTCTTAATATGTATCAATCATTTTATATTCCTACACATTGAATTTGAGATATTCATGTTTTAGTGACGTGCTACTTGCGATATTTTTTTCCCCTCTTTTTTTTCCCTGCTGCCACCTGAACCGGTTTGCGTAACAATCGTGTTTTATACGTTTTAATCCTAGTATAATAAATAAAATAAATATTTTACACTTTTAAACGTGTTGGTTGTATTATTAATTAATAGATTTCAAAACCAAATTAAACATGTTAATTAAATTAATTAACGACATTAAAAGTTGACCCAGTGTCGACTCAAGGGACGCAACTATAATAATCATAACAAAGGGACGTAACAACCACTGACAAGACATAACGTAACATTAGCTTAGATATGCTTGTATGTAGAGACACTAACTAGATTTAGAAGAAGTAGATGATCGAAATAATTTAAAACAACAGAAAAACAAGTAATTAAAAAAAGTCTAGTGACAATTTTAGCGCAATTTCCTTGTGTTATCTAAAAATAGCTCTGTCGTAGCGTAAATCAAGAGCAGGGTTAGTAAAACCATTGGTTAGCTATTAAACGTTTTTTATTAATTTTTTTTCAGTATTTTACATGTTTTATTTACAATAGAGTAACATGACTAAAAACCATTGCACGCCCAGCTACCGAACGTGACGTCGCAGCCATTGAACGTGATGACGCGTGTGGTGTGGTTGCATAAAATGCCTACTAATTCGGTCCAAATTTTAATTAATTAAAAAAAAATTTTGTGACCAAACGAAAGGATATTTTTGAAAACTTTCTTCGGCAATATTGTTCTAAATTATGGCAGGAATCGATTGGTACATGTTTCAAGTCGCTAAGTGGTCTGGTTGCCGAGTTATGGGCCAAAAACTACATTTTTTCGAGGTTTTTTGGCTTTTCCGAGAAATCCATGAAAGAAACACGGAATTTTTATGGCCTATGTTCATCCTCGTAACTTGCTTAACATAATTGCTTTGGAACTAGTCCTCGATATTGCTTCGCTGAGGAGGAGATACGACTTAAAGCTGCGGACACACATCCATCCATCCATTCATTCCCAGAAAAGACGAGTTAATAAACGTAATTCTCCAGAATGGAAATTGCGCTAAAAATAGAAATTATACAGATTCTAGGCTTAGCTTGAAATGTAGAGCATCTAGAACTAGGCTAGTCTAGCTCAAGTCGTTTGGTTACGCAGCGAGGTGAAACCACCCAAATCGACACCCAAGCTGCGGCCACCCCTATTCACCTATCAGGTTGCTTTATTAGCCTCATCTATCGTATGTACAGTGTCCCGCACATATTGTAGAAGCTATTTATAGTTAACCTAGTTATAAAAAGCTTTGATTGGTTGGTTTATTCATCTCATCCGGGACCTAGTGTTTTTCATACGGGGAACTAGAATCGCCTACGACGTCATACCTCGAAACTTTAAAAACTCTACTTCCAGAAGGAGAAAAACAAAAGAATTTGACCTGGATATATTTTAGTCTGGCGCGTTGCTTAGGTGGTAGGATTGACCTCTGACCCTGAAACGTCACGCGTCGTTTTCTGACGGTTTTTACGTTTATTTTAGGGGTCCCATCCACAACAAATGAAAAAATTGTTTATATCGCAAATTCTCATCATTATTTTAATGCAAATTGCTAATAAAATGGATAATATGCCTTAGAATGCCAGAAAAAATCGCAAGATTCGTGGATGTAAACAATGAGGATTTCTAGTGGAGCACTCTCCGTAAAAACTGAACCGCCGCCAAAACGGCCGACTAACAGGGAAAACGGCTCGACTAACTGCACATTAATATATAATTGATATATTTATCATGTATATTTACAGTATTTTTGATTACTTTTTCCAAAATCTCACTCGAGGATGAGGTACACACGCTGACATTTCTATCAGCTATTTTTAGTATCATGACATCATTGTTACGCTAGTTACCTCACAGAAACAACTAGTTTTTGCTTTTTGCGGAATGAACTGTTAAATCTAGTATTTTAATTATAATTCAATTGTAGCATGTGCGGAAAAAGTAAAATTATGGACATTATTATTGTATTAGTAATTTTATTAGTATATTAATTTTTTTTCTTCACTGTGGGCCGACAGTTGCTGCATTCGTGACCGGTGGTTAACCTCGTCAACGCTGCGTGGCCTATTCGTTTATATAATCAGTGATGCTCGTTCAGTGGCCTTTTTCAGAGCTAGGCCTAATTACGGGCGACTTTTAGACTTAATTGATCGGCCGTTAGCCAGCCTTTTTCATTGCTGCGTATTTTTAAAAAATGCTCGTTCGGCGGCCTGTTTACGGGCATTGTAAGCGTTTATTTATTTATTTTTTTAAGCTAGACGTAGATCTATTTAAAAAAATTTTTTTTAATACAGCTGGCCGTCTAGCATACCTGATATGTGAACTTTTAAAAAAATGACAGAACTTTAAAAAAAAATGACAAGAAGTAGGTCTGTTTTTAAATTTGCTTGAAGAAGGGGGGGGGGGGGGGGGGGAGAGAAGTGAAGACACCGACCATCTCGTGTACGCGTGTTCATTCTATGACGTGTACTATAGGCCTGCTGAAGTCACGGTGACCCGCGACCGTGGTGGATTTTTCACCCACAGTATAGTAAATGTAAGCAAGCAATCACGCCAGTGACGATGTTTGGAGATTTTATTTTTAAAAAATAATCACATACGTCATGTTTTCAAGATGAAAAAAAAATGTTAATGTAAAGAAAAAAAAGACACTAATACCAAGTATGAACCTCAGCTGCCACGCTGTTGACTCAATATAATGTGAATTGAGTGTAAAATGTATTTGTATTTATAAACTATCATAACATTTTAAGCATATTTATTATTTAAAATTAGAATTTGAAATAAAATATTTATAATGGTCATTTGATTTATGCAGGTGTTCATTACTTCTTAAATTGGTATGAATATCATGTGGAGTAGAATTTAATAAATAATAAAATAACTAGATCTAGTTTGATTATCAACGAGTTGCTTTTTGTTATTTTCCGGTGAGTAAATTACCTAAGCTGACGCAATTACCATGGCGGGAATTAAAAGCTCGTGTACACAAGTCCACGACGTCATGTTATGCCGGTCGAGGGCCAAGAACGCTGTTTTGTCATTCATTTTCCACTTTTGATTAATTTTCAAATTCTCTTTTTTCTCGTCAACCGAGTAAGCTAGATATTTAAATGTGGTGTCAAATGTTCTCTTAAGGGGTAAGGAAGTTAATGGTGTATTTAAAATAACAGAATATTTTATTTTAAAAAATCCATAATTCAACCTAATATATTTAGAAATGAACAGGTTTACAGCAGATATCGGTAGTTTCGTATAAAACATCAAAACAAATATTGTACGAAGCAATAAACAGGCGATGGCCGCACCCGGGTTTTAACCGCGCGTGGAACTTTAGATCTAGAGCAAATTACACTGTCCGGACACACACCGCGAAAAAACGCAACTTAAAACTTCCATGCGGTCTCATTCAGTAACCGCTTAACATAGGAAGGAAAAAAAAGTATCATATCTATCCGCAATCATTCTACTTTAATAATGTGTGTGTCATTTTGTATTCATACGCATAGAACTTTAGCTATTCTTGTTATAGTGACTGGGGGGTCTTAACATGTGTTCGGACACATGTAATACAATTTCAAATGTGTTCGGACACCTTTACCCGTCATCGGACAAAGCACTTTTTGTTCATTTAGAATAATTTAAAGTCAATTTAATGAATAAAAACATATATTATATGCATTTATATTGTGTTATTGATTGTTTGTGAGGTAATTTTAATAGTATAAAACCTTTTTCCCACACTCCCAAAGTTCATCCCATTCAGCCATTGCGGCTCGCGCAGTACGCTGCTAAGCCAGCCAGGTCACATGATTCCCCCTCCTCTTTCGCATTCCACTGCATTCTTGACCTTATTTTGACCCTTTCCCTTCAATAACCAGCCCCTTTTATGCTCTAAATTCTTATTTAATAATATTTTTGTGTTGCTGTCCGGTCCCATGTAAGGTCAAAAAAGTTAGCGAACACCCCTTTTTTATTGTTCAAGCACAAAATAACTCATTAACCTTGACATTTACGATGTTCCATACATATATAGAAGCTATTTATAGTGTAACCTTTTAGCTAAGCTTTGATTGGTTCAAGTTTTGCCCCTAAGTCCAACCCTAGGTCACTTCATCCGGCTGGTGTAAAAATAGAAATGTGCGTACCATGCAACGTTAAAAATTTTCTAAAAATAATTCTTGAGAGAGGAAACGGAAGTACTTGACACGGAAGTGTTCATAAATGAACAGTTTACGTGCAGGCGCCGTTGTTTCGCATGAGACATGCTAATTAAAGTTTCTATGAGCCAAAAACCGACGAAGTGTTCGGTCCCATGTAGTGTTCGGACAATGTAATTTGCTCTAGTTCCGTTTTCTAAAATTAACGATGGCATCATAATCAATAGTTTTATAACTTTTATCCCTCTACCGAAAAGAGAAAGCGAAACTGGTCGCCATTTTAGTTAGCGCATGAGCCGTGAGATGCCACGAAAATGACAAACCCGGAAGTGTTGAATCTAACGGCCTAGATTTAATCACACGTTAAAGTGGTTAAAGAGGGACGACAAAAGTCCCATACCACGAAGGACAAGCTTAAACTTTAAACGACATTTTAGAGACTGAAGTACAAAATCATGAGGAGATGGAGATGGCTGGGTCATGTCCTTTGCATTAACAGAAGACTCCTTAACATAGATAATCTAGATCTAGAAATAATGGACCCCACCTGGAAAACCAATGAGAGGAAGACCACTCGGAACATGGAGGAGAGAGATAGAAGAAGTGCAGGTTACTGGCAAGACCTGGCACGAGTTGAAGTGGCTCGCCCAGGACAGAGTGTAGGCATTTTGGTAAATTTTGCCTAATTATCTCAGAATGATAAAACACACATAATATTGAAGGCCATAAACTGCCATTTAATAAACCACTAAATTTATCACTGTAGGCCCAGTAGTTTTTTTTTTATGAATTTTTAAAGTTGTATGTTAAACAGCTTATATTTTATTGTAAAGTTGCAAAATATTTGGTGTCCTTCTTTGAGTTCATATAGCGTTGTTATTTTTTAACATGTAATGATAAAACTTTGCATATTGATACTAGAGAGTACAGGCAACAGGAATATGCAATTGAAATAAAGATCAGTAAAGGTAAAACCAAAAATAATTAAGACCAATTAAGGGTCATGGCGTTTTTATATAGAGAGCAACGTTAGTCTATTGTCAAACTGCACAACTCTGTTGTTAATAAAGATATATTGATAAAACTTTGCATATTGGTGCTAAGGAGTACAGGCAACAGGAATATGCAAGTGAAATACAGCTTAATTAAAAGGAAAACAACTAATAATTAACTTAATAAAGCCCAATTAAGGAGTGCGGTGCCGTTCTACTATGATTGCCACAAGTCACTTTTCATACTGAATATCTATGTTGCTTTTGATGATACAAAGATAAAACTTAGCACATAGATGCTTAAGGATGTTGGGAATAGAAATTTACAAGTCAAAAAAATGCTAGGAGAAAAAGACAATCACATATAATAAAGTCTAATTAATGGGGGTGGCACTGAAATCTTGTATCAATAATACCTGTGTATTATACTGGAATATGATATGGTTAGGATTATGTTGAAGTATCTAAATATTAGTAGCATTAGTTATAGGCTACTTTTAATAAGTAGCAAAGGATGGTTAATCAATAGACAGCCTACAGAAACTAGATGAGATGTGTCGCAACCGAAGGATAGACAGCTGCCTTATTTGCTGATCTGAACCTACTGTTTAAAAAAAATTACTGTTGCTTAGTTTAAGTTATAAAATTAAGTCACATTGTTCAAAGTGTTACTGTTTCTGTTTTCTTTTTGACTTTAAAAAAAATGTATCTATTACTGTTGCTTTAGATCACATTATTAAAGTAAAGTGTTAATGTTTCTATTTTATCTTTGACTTCATTTATTTTACTTTCCATGCCTCTATAGATCTAGTAGTATATTTTAGCTATTATTAAATTTTAAAGATAATATACTATAATCTGAGAAATGACCAATTTAATCTTTGTAATTATTTTCTTAATCAGTTTTTTTTAATCTTTGTAATTATTTTCTTAATCAGTTTTTCCTGAAACGGGGTAACTAAAGTTTAGACATCATCCATAAGTAATTTTACAACATAATTATATATATTTAAGCTTGATGCAATAAATATTAGTTCTATTAGATTCTTATAAGCAATTACTCATTAAAATACATAGATCTAAATCTATTCTATAGGGGCCTAATATTTATAAGGGCCTATTTATTACTATTTAAAATTTTAATTAGGCCTATTATTATTATTACCCAATTGAAAATGACTAATATGAAAGATTATTAATGAATGGGACTATTAATTCCATTGCTTTAAATTTTATTTAATCCATAAAAAACATTCTATAAGCTAAAATCTTGCCAATTCAATGAATAGTGTTAAACAGTAATATCAAATGTGCGATTTTTTATATTTCATGCATATGGTCTATGGACCGTCATTATTAAAATTGCGTAGATCCCCTTCACTTCACGCAAGAAGCCATATCTGGTTACAAAGAGCTAAAAAGCCCCACAAAACCAACATTTCCACCCATCAAAATAGTTTGGCATTACTTATTTACTAGATCTAGTTTCCTGAACTTATCTCTTTTTTAAATGCCGAAATTTGGTTCTATCGATAATAGGTAACCTCGCGGCCCCTATCGCCCTGTTAAAAATTGTGTCAGCGGGACCCCCCCAAGATTTCCCAATGCTTTTTAAGCATGTTCCAATGAAAAGAACTCTATGAAACTGTTATTTTTGTTCTTGAGAATGGTTAGGATGCTCCTTAAAACTAATGTCTAGCTTATTATACTTTACTTTCTTGCTAAAATTAATACTAATTGAAAGAGGTCGGTTACTGCGTTTAATGAGACGTGCTCGCTAAGATACCTCGATAAAATTGGGATCGATATGTTAAAATGTAACTAATAGTTTTCCATACAAACATAGAATATAAAAACAGCCCACTTTGACGTATCGAATACATTAATTTATCGATTCTCTCATGATAACTAAGCACTTGGATGGAAAATGGCCGAAATTACAAAAGTTGGCTTGAAAAATTTCGGATGTGGCCAGATTAAACAAAATGGCGGACATCGAAATGCCTAACAGAGTGGAATGGCGGAGATTTGTTGCTGCCCTCCACAGGGAGTAAAGAGGATTAAGTTATTAAAATAAGATAATGTAAAGTTGTAGGTAGATCTAGATTTCTAGATGTATTTGATAAAAATACGCACCCACTTGGCCTTCCATGGTAATCTAGATCTCTAGTTTGAATCTGGTCAAGATAAGACTCTCTCTATCTCTTGATTCACAGACGTCTGGAGTCTGGGTCTGGGCACATGTGTTTGTGAGGGAATAATCGGCGCGCGAGATTTGTCTTGCCAGATTGGCCCCTCACCGTTTGTTCTTGCCCTGTGGCCTTATTTTTTGTAGGCAGGCAAATGAATATGCCGATATGAGTAGACCCCTAGCTTAAAAAAAATACCATCTTGGAGTTATTTTAAAATGATTTTTATATACAAGTGTAGTGATATCAGCATGAAAGTTATAAATTTAGTTTTAGTAGTTTTAAATTGTCGCTTAGAGAAAAAAATACAATTAGGCCTACGCTTTCAGTTGCATAAAAATCGTTCTAAACTTTTATGCCAGAACACGCCATTTGTAAACCAAATTAATTAAATTAACGGTACTCAAAAACTTTGTAGACATATTAATAGCAAGCTTATAATGCCTTACAATATGCATACAACACATCTACAAGCTTTTAAAACATGTTTTTATTGCACTAAAATAAAATTAAAATAAAACAAAATGTATATTTCTTTACAAATAATTGTCAAAGTGTTGGTTACTCATGAAATATCTTATTAAGTAGATTAGGTAAAGTAAAGGCGGCTGGGCATAGTGCAGACCACACTGTTCCATCATTTGTCGATGTCAAAGAAACAGGCGAACTTTACATGCCCCTTGGACTGTTCGAAAGGGAACTTTACTCATATCAACACTGGGATATTTTTCTCATTTAGTCGAGGTGTTGGAAACAGCGGAGTATGTGTCATCGGGTAAAGGTAGGTTATCACGTGGTTATCAGGATAGGTGCAGCACTGTGGGTTGGAAATTCCAGGTCGTTGAGCGATTGTTGTTTTTTTTTTTTTTTTTTTTTTTTTGCTTTCTTTTTTACCTACACTAAGGTCTATTTCTTGACCTTCCGTGATTTCTTAATTGGTTAATCAATTTGATTTTTGGGGATTTTATAATCGATAATCTCATCTTTCTTGAACATTAAGTCCATGTTGTTCATGAATTATATATATATATATACATATACATATACATATATATATATATATATATATATATATATATATATATATATATATATATATATATATATATATATATATATATATATATATATATGTATATATATATATATATATATATATATATATATATATATATATATATATATATATATATATATATATATATATATAATATATGTATATATATATATATATACATATATATATATATATATATATATATATATATATATATATATATATATATATATATATATATTATTTATATATATATATATATATATATATATATATGTGTGTGTGTGTGTGTGTGTGTGTGTGTGTGTGTGTGTGTGTGTGTGTGTGTGTGTAGCCTACAGTATGCCATGTCTCTTTATTCCTTGTAGTTAAATGTTTTGTTTAAGTAATATCTAGTACCATTACTGCTGGATTTATTTAGGTGATAGTTTATAAAATTTGAAATGGTTTTGTTTAGGTAATATCTAGTGCCATTACTGCTTGATTTATTTAGGTGATATTTGGGTGATATCTTATGAAATTTGAAACGGTTTTGTTTAGGTAATATCTAGTGCCATTAATGCTTGATTCATTTACGTGATAGTTTATAAAATTTGAAATGGTTTTGTTTAGGTAATACCTAATGCCATTACTGCAGAATTTATTTAGATGATACCTTATGAAATGTGACATGGTTTTATTTTGACATATTATGTCATTGGGCATGTCTTGTACATAACCTACAGTTCCTCATATTCTTTTAATTCTTTTCCAAGAGCAGCATCAAATTCTAGCAGAATTTGATATACAGACATTGTGTTTTTATTATTACGTTTTAACTTTTGTAATTTTAATTATATTTCTACTCCCCCTGGATATAACCTCCATATCTATATGAATAAAATGTTTTGGTTTACTGTGTTTCAAGTAGACCTATTCAATTAACAACATTTTAAAACAGTTAATAGATACATAATTAAATGCCTATATCTCTCACTCACTTGTGTCCCCCCCCCCTACATCTTTCCTCACCTCCCCACCCCTTCCTGCAGGGATTATGTTACATGTAACACATCTTTATATCAGACTGTTATAACTGAGTCCATTGTTGATGCCAGCGGGTTATCCCACCCCCCCCCCCCACGTCTCCCGTCCCCCACCTGAACTGGGATCCCCGCCCCACCTAGCGATTTGCAGGCTAGAGGTAATAAAAGTTGCCTGCTCTTTGACCTGAGTTGGACCCAGCTAACCTGGGATGCAAATTTGGGAAAACACGTAATGAGATACCCTATTGTATTCGAGGTTAAGCCAGGGCATAGACACCACGCTAGATGGCGAGGACTAGAGACATAGGAGAGATGAACGTCAGCCTTGTGAAGATGTAGACGTGTTTTGTTTTTGTGTGGTAGGGCTGGCCCCTAAGTCTGGCCGATATTGATGAACAAGTTTCTCATCTTCTTTAGACCATACTAAGACTATCATGGAGTGTTTAGTTTCACCATCCATTAAATGAAAGTTGCTGAGTTGGGATTGTGTGGTGTCTTCTTTAACAATCAAGTAATCTACTGTGTCTAATTCACCACATAACTGTTAACCTTTCTCTGCAGTCATCAACGACATCAAATCATGTACCAACTTAACTAATGACTTCATAAGACAGATATTCACATGTTATAAATTTAATTTAACCGCGTATGTAATTATGTTAAAAAGAATTCAGTAAAAGAAAATGTAGCGTTCAGCGATATTTAAACACGTCCCAGTTGTTGTTTTAATAAGAGTCCCTTATCAAACCTCTCAAGATAAGCGGATAGTCAACAGCGTGTTAGGGCCTATTCAACGCTAATCTATGTCAAGTTGATTATGCTAGTTTCAACAGACTTCAGTACGTGATTCCGGTCTTTTCATAGCGCACTTCTTGCACTGGTGCCTTTCGTATAACGACCGTTAAAACCTGTTTCCGGTCTATTTCGTCCATGGCTTATTTCTCCCCCCCCCCTTCAAGCTGCATTATTTGTGACGAAAGTCTGGAGTTCAATTCTGGGTTCAAGTCAGTAGAACGTTCCTGATTCCACCCAGCTCGGATGGGTAGGGTACCAATTTTTATGGTAAACGGAAAAAAAGTCACAGGAAAAAAAAACACAGAAAAAAAGTCACAGTTTTTGCTAGGAAAAAAAGTCACAGAAAAAAAGTCACAGTGGAAAAAAATTTTTGGAAAAAAAGTCACAGAAATAAAGTCACAGAAAAAAAGTCACAAAAATATTTTTAGAAATATTTTTTTTATTTGTTTAGAATTGTAAAATTTTGTATGTTTCTTGTTGTGGATTGTATTTTTTTATAGCATAAATTATTTATAGACGTTAAAAGCATTATGGTTTATAACAATTGTAAGTAAAAATACTCTAATATAATTTACACAACAATCTCAACTTTTGTTACGTATTTAGTTAAAAACGCGGTAGAAAATTTAACTATAAAAAAAATTTAGGCACATTTTGCCGTAGGCTATTCTCTGGTCGGCCTCTCCTCAGTAGGCATTGTCCGAACATATTTTGTGTTGTTGACGTCATGCGTCAATGACAGCATTTGAACTTTGTCGGCTTTCTTTTTTGATCCTAAGTGTTGTTATGTAATGAGCGTGATAAATGTGGGCAGTAAAGGTGGTTGAACTAAACATCTAAACATAACTATGGTGGCCATGAGTTGAGGGCAGCAAGTCAGACGAACTTACCATTTCACGGTAATTTAATGTTGGTATTAAAAAAAACAGGATTAAAACCGTGGACTTTGGAGCATTCTATTAAACGCTACTAATCTTAAGTTTAAAATAAGTACAATCTACATACTTCATACTAAATATTTTTAGATGAATTATAAAAATTCCTATGCGTATAGGCCTACAGCCTACACACATTACATTTAATTAATCCTAAGTTAATTTGCACTCTCTGAATATTTAATACATAAAAGTATTAACAAGTATCATACAAATATATATTTGTGACTTTTTTTCCTGTGACTTTTTTTCCTGTGACTTTTTTTCCTGTGACTTTTTTTCCTGTGACTTTTTTTCTGTGTTTTTTTTTCCTGTGTTTTTTTTTCCTGTGACTTTTTTTCCTACAATCGTATAACTCGTGAGTCATATTATACTCACGTTAGTAAAAGTAAAGGCGGGTAGGCATAGAGCTGACCACACTATCCCTTCATATGCGAAAAGTTACAGAAACAGGGGGGGACTATACAAAATACAAGGACCTTCACTTTCAGGTTCAAAAAGGGAACTTAACTTTTAACCCATTCTTTATGTCTCTAAAGATCGCGATTTTCTTATCAGATTAGAGTTGCCAAGACCATAGCTATTCGCCTACAGACTTTTAGTTGTTGGCTTTTAATGGGGATTTACGACGCACCACTTTCAAACAGAGTTTCTTCCAGGCCTCGCCCCCCCCCCCCCCCGAAACTTTTTTACCGCCCCCCCCCCCCCGAACGAAATGAAATTTATATAATTTATATAGAAAATATATACTTTTAACAGTGCCCGCCCCCCCCCCCCCCCTCCCCTAAGAAAGTTTACCGCCCCCCCCCCCGAAAATTTCAAGTGCCCCCCCCCCCCCCCCCCCGGAGAAAAAAGTCTGGAAGAAACACTGCTTTCAAAGACTTACAAGACAACTTAGGTTTGAAGGCACTCTGTTGTACTGGAGACACAATATTAAACTAGGTAGTCCAAACTGGCGAAAAAGTGCGTTTTAGGGTCAGTTTTTGCGGTTTTCAAAAAAAAAATTTCACTACTTCTAGTTGTCCTATAAGAATAAAAATTATATGTCAATAAAGTTTAAGTCTTTATCTGTCGTAATCTGGTATTTTTATATCTGTAACACATGTCTGAATGTGTTTTATATTTGTTTGAAAAGTATCAGTTACGTCAACAAATTTCACCGTTTTGCGTGTACCGATCGACCCCACACTGTTTTATTTGGTCGCGGCTTCGCGACGAAGCATCGTAGAAGCATAATCTTAATGTCATTTTAAAGATCGAATTCTAGGCTGTCATTTAATGTATAAATTGAAAAAATAACTTGTTTATTTCATTTAAAAAATACAGATTTTAAACTTTAAATGACGATATATACACGGAAACAAACTAATTCTGTTTCAATTTTTACACCGATGTAAAGTTCAGTTTTATAACTACTTTGTGTTGTAAATTCAAGTATTTCTGATTTACGGTCGCGAAGCCGTACCCCCAATAAACATATAACCCTCGAGTCGACTTTCAGCCCCGAGTAAGTTGCTCGCCGAACGGTTTTAAAGGTTGACGACCGATGATGCTAAACGGATTTTACCCTTGCTAGAGCCTTCAAACAAGTTGTAAGTATCATTTTTAAAGTTTCATTTCCATTTTAATAAATGAATTTTAAGTTTGAATGTCAGTTTGGTTTAATTAGTACACGTTATTGATGTAAATTTGAACGCTTCAAGTCCACGGTTTTAGCGTGTGAACTACGCTTGTACACAGGGTGTGTTTAGACGTGAAGCTATTTAATTCAGGACATTCTAGGGACTTAAAATATGGATGCACTTAACTATTAGATGCTAGTGTTTACTAATTCTTTAAAATCTATTGACTGGGATCAATGATAGGGTCGTATTACTACAGTTTATCTGGACTATCACGTCAAAATTATGAATCGACAAATTCAAAATGGCCACCAGACTATCTTGGTTACTATGTGGACGAACTCAATTATTTACAGGGAACGAAGGTTAAATACTTATAAAATATTAATGAAACACAAAAGAAATGTATAATTATAATAACTATACATTTTTATCGATTTATTTAAAACAAAAGACACTAAATTTTAAGGACTAATGTGATTAATTTTTTTATTTTCTGTTGTGCACTCTGATTCTGATTCCCCTGCTTAATAATGTGAAATGGTCTGCGCCAGTCTCCTTAATAAAATGTACCAGATCAATTTTTAGATGGTTGTGCAATTTATTAAGATTGTACATGTTGTGACTTAGTTTTAAATGTTATATTAGTTGTAAGTGTAAGTAGTACTAGTAGTATTTCTCATTATTTATTTATTTTATATGCATATAATAGTAACAATGAAGGACAGTTAAGTTGTCCTATAGGATGTTGAGAACCACAGTATGGCATCTTCATCATTGGATATCTCAACCATTGTGGGACAAGCAACGATTATTTCAAATTTCATTCAGTAGAATTACTCTTAAAAATATATATAAAAAATATAAATTACTTTTAACAAAAAGGTGTTTTCAGGCTTTTTCATATGTTTCCAGTTATAGTCATAGGACAAATAGTAGGCCTACACAATAGGCTAGTAGTAAATTTAATTATATTTTATTAATCACTAAATCAATTGTTCGTTCCATAGCTGGAGACATTTACGGTGGCCTATCCAGAACTTTCCTTACAAGGGAAGGGAAGAAGGCCAAGACCCCACTCCCCCCTACAATTCCCAAAACATATTACTTACTCTTGATGCTCCACAAGATCAAGGTTGAGGGAAACAAGACGTACAAAGATGTTCCCCCAAAACTGTTCCCCCAAAGCAGTTATCAGGTTTGAAAAGAAACCAAAGCATGTGGCATCAACTGCTGCATCACTTGTAGGCATCACGTCTTTATTAAACTACATTACATTACATTTACTCTACTAAATTTTGATTCTGTTTCTCCTGCACTAGATAACTGTGGTATTTTTTAAAATAATATTTTAACTCATGTGATTTTTGAAAATAATTAACACATTTTTCCACGTCGATGTTACCAACACAATAATTTTAGAGTTATTCCAAAGCAAAAAAAAAAAAATTGAATTTTTTTTTTTTTTTAATGAAAATAAAAGTGACCAAAACGCATTTTTGTCATTTTCAATTATTTTTTTACCTTAGAAAGACTCATTTTAGATGACTGAAAAAAATTGGGCATATATATTACAAACTTTGCAGCAACTTTACCAATTTCCACACTTCTATGTTATTTAGTTTAAAAAATATGGGTTCTCAAAAATGGCACTTTTTGAAAATCAGTTTTTTACCAAATTTTGCTTTTTTAAAAATCGCATAACTTTTTTATTTATTGAGATATTTTTATAAAATTTGTGGCATAGACCTTACAATTAAAAGTTCTTTCATGGCATACTCACTCCAGAAGTCTGCAATCAATAGTTAATTTCAGTTTGGACTACCTAATTAAACAGATATGAAACATTAGTGGGATCAATGTAGCCTTATATATTTACTTAAGATTTGGTCCTTGGTCGACTAATGTAAAAACACTCGCACAAAACTTAAATGCTTAAAATCTAATTACTGTATCCAAACCATGGCCTTCTAATCAAGATAATAATGATTAAGTTTGGGAATCACAATTACAATGGGTGAGGGAGTGGTGGTGGGGGTGGGGTGCGGACAGAAACCCACCCCAGTAGTTGTTATCAATTGGTTTATCTCAGTCTAAACTCCATTCATTCAAATCGCGATACAAAAAACAAACACACTGTTTTGTTTCAATTCAAACAACTGATAAAAAAAATCTCAAGCGAAGTTAAAACATCTTCCTGTCGATAACGTGTACTTGGCCATTGCATAGTATGGTCGTCGTTACAACAGGTCTAGTGTGATGTTATTAGAGATCTTGACGGACTACGGATGTAGGTGTGTGTTATAAAAGTATTCCAGAACATTCGGATGATTTAATGTTCACAGTTTATGTACTATACAAAAGCGCAATAAAATCGAGTCCACAGCAAGAATACTCCCGACAATGACGGCTCACCACACAAGTAAGATACGATTTTAAAATCTAGAATAGATACAATTTTTCTTAGTCAAGTGTGATGTTCACGCTTAATAAATTCTCTAGAACGGAGATTTTATTAGCTAAAGCTTTGGAAGGGGGGGGGGGGTAATCTATAAATGATGTCACGCTTGTTTTACTACTTGTCTTATCCCATCTTCACAAAAAAAAACAGACTCATCCCTAATTTGACAACACACGCCCGCCTTTAACCCCCCCCCCTCCACCCCCACATTCCTATGACGTCGTTTATTGAAGGCCCATAGGCTAATTTCTTGGCGGTTTAAAATAAGTTAACAAAACGATTTTTTTTCAGATTGAAGGCATTGCATTTGGATAAAATAAGCATCACATTTTTAAAGCGTCAGTGGTACCATCCATAACGTACTTACACATGTGAAATATGTGTACTAGCATATACATAAACATACACATATACAATTTCATATAGCCTAAGTATAAACCGATTTATACACACATATACGAATGTGACACATTCACACACACCCTCAACCACATAACATATGAGTACAGGAAATTTAAGCATACACGCATACTTTTCGAGAATAATATAATGTGAGTTGTATTCAGAAGTATGTTTTTGGGTAGCTAGTTATGTAGTGTTTACAGTTCACGGCGAATGTTTGGGTGGGGGAAGAATGGTGTGGGTTATCTTTAGTTCACACCTTCGTGATAGTGAGTTGTTGTGAATTGTTCCAACAGTGTTGTGAATTTTTTCCCCTTGATCAACTTTATAAACTGCGTAAATAGGAGGGTATGTACGACAAATGGTAACAAAGCGAGTGAGTCTACCGCGCTGTAGAATGTATTTTCATGGGAAGTTTTTGACCTTGGCTGGTAGAGCTACTGTAGAGATTGTATCTGAAGGAGGCATGATGTAAGCATGTTGAAGTGTTGTGTCTGATGTCACCGTACCTGTCGGCCAGATGTCACTGTACCTGTCGTGTACCTTTATGCCAGATGTCACTGTACCTGTATGCCTGATGTCACCGTACCTGTATGCCTGATGTCACTGTACCTGTATGCCTGATGTCACTGTACCTGTATGCCTGATGTCACCGTACCTGTATGCCTGATGTCACTGTACCTGTATGCCTGATGTCACTGTACCTGTCGGCCAGATGTCACTGTACCCGTCGGCCACATGGACATTAACGTAGACGTACACCTACACACACCACATACATACACTTGAACATCACATACCTTACACACATAAAATACACACGAGACTGGTTAAAAATAAGTCAGGGCGGATGACGTATAAAGGGGACATAATTAAAACGTTCAATATAGCGATCTACCAGACTATTTTTCTTACATTTGCGTCGCCGAGTTGAATGGATGGTAGAGCCAAACTGGCCAGTGCGGTTTTAGTCGGCCAGTGACCAAAAAAAAAAATCTTGTTTGGCCAGGGAATAACGAAACAGCGTTGATGATATTCAAGGGCAGTCACTCCTTATAAGCATATAAGGGCGAATAACTCTGATGGTTAAACTTCTGATTATCTCCCCCTTTATTTTTCGAAGTGTGGGCGGGGTTGAATCTTCCTTAGATATTCCGACTATAGCGGCTCAGCTTTGTACTTCGGGTAGCGTAGGACGTAGATTGATCAGGTTGGAATGTCGGTCAGTTCTTTGTTGTCCATTTGCGCATTCTTCTTGGACGTCGGCTGAATTTGTTGTGTCGGTCTAACCGCATACGTCGTTTGATCCGGTTCTGACCGAGTCACGTTTTATTTGCTTGCGATTGCGTGTTTTCCGTTGTCTTGCGTCATTGACTCTTGACTCATTGGTCAGTCAATGTAAGCTGGAGAAGGAGGTGTGATTTGGTCAAATACAGGTGTAATGAGGTAAACAGTTTAGGCAAGATAACGCTGGGGTGGGAGGCTGTTTTATGTTTGGGGCAAGTTAAGTGTGTCAGGTACAACAGTGTGTCGGGTACAACAGTGTGTCGGGTACAACAGTGTGTCGGGTACAACAGCGTGTCGGGTACAACAGTGTGTCGGGTACAACAGTGTGTCGGGTACAACAGTGTGTCGGGTACAACAGTGTGTCGGGTACAACAGTATGTCGGGTACAACAGCGTGTCGGGTACAACAGTGTGTCGATACAACAGTGTGTCGGGTACAACAGCGTGTCAGGTAAAACAGTGTGTCGGGTACAACAATGTGAATGTGTCGGGTACAACAATGTGTCGGGTACAACAGTGTGTCGGGTACAACAGTGTATCGGGTACAACAGCGTGTCCGGTGCAACAGTGTGTCTTGGTTTTGTTTCTGAGTGTGTCCATCCCAGCACACTCGGCTTTCTGCACCACGCGCGCTTTAATGGTCAGCAATTACTTGACCCATCTACCCCACCCCCCTCCCACGGGAACAAGTTTACCGGTCCTTGGAATGAAAAAAAATGTAATTTATATAAACAATAATTACTTTAACCAATGTCCAATCCAATTTTCGTGCGATCAAATTTCATTATTGAATAAAAAAAAACAACATACACAGGAAAACCCAATTAAAATACTATTGCAAACAGTTTGAGGAGGGTGGTTTGTGTGTGTGTTTGGGGGAAAAAGGGGGAGAGGGGAGAATAAGGATGTTTGACGATTACCTTTTCTATTCCAGGCCTACCAGATAAAATGTACAAACGTGTATTCTTTCAACTATCAGACAATTTTTAAACTAGGGGAAGCGATCCATTTTAAAGTGATTGTGGTAACTTTTCTCGATTGTCTGCCTTTATGTCTCCCTTTGTGTTCAAGATTCTCAGGGTATAAAACAGACTTTCATTTATGGCCCAGTGTCTGTACTTGTACATTTACCTGTACATGTACATATATCTGTACCCAGAGGCGGGGTGGGGGGGGGGGGGGGGAAACTGCACCGGGTGACACCATTTGGGAGGGGGAGGGTGACACCAAGACACAAAAAATGCAAAATGCAAAATATAGAAGAAAAATGCTTTTTGTCTCTTTAATTAGTGATTAATTAAAGTTAAAAAAGTCTTTTAAGTACAAGTTCACACTCCCAGCAATGGGGGGGGGGGGGGGGGGGGGGCGGGTCCACACTAAAATGCAAACCTGCTTACTATGGAGAAAACAATGCTATATTTAGCTGTATTAACAACCAACTGTTGACACACGTTACTGTTAACTGTGCACATTTTAAAACTATCACCCGGTGGATAGAGGGAGGGGGGGGGGGGGGGGGGGTGGTGCGGGTGGCACCAACTGCACAATTTACAGAGGAGAAAAGTATAGTTGATTATTTTCAAGAACTGATTAGTCAATCAATGAACGTAGTTTGTGTGACACCATTGTACTATGAAAACGTTGCTTTTTAGACTTGCATTAATATGTGCACCCATTTAGTTTTCGAGAACACATAATGTAAACACGTTCTCCTCCAACATATGGATTCAACACAAAACTAACATTTGATGAGGTAACCTTTTATTAAAATTAATACAAATGCCTAAAGTAAAGCTAACGAGATGGTAAAACATTTCATGTATAACTATACAAATAACTATATAACTATATATATATATATATATATATATATATATATATATATATATATATATATATATATATATATATATATATAAAACTGTATACATATATAGCTATATAAACATATATATACCTACATATATATATATATATATATATATATATATATATATATATATATATATATATATATATATATATATATATATATATATATATATATATATATATTTATTTATATATATATATATATATATATATATATATATATATATATATATATATATATATATATATATATATATATATATTTATTTATTTATTTATATATATGTATATAAGAATATACAGATATACACAAGAATAATATATCGGTAAATACATCTATATTTTAATTTTAGTCTGCAGGCTGTCCCGGTCCCAAGTTCTACAACTCATGTTTGGTGTGCTGCTAGTTATCTGCTCATCCATTGTTTTAGTTGAGCGCTACATCTCATCAGAGGACGAACAACAACAAAGGATTGCTTCCCTTGACGCTGATCTGAACTTGCTGGAGAAAAACGTCCAGTTTTCCCAGTTCAAATCTGGCCTGTTCGACAATAAAACTGGCAATGTGAGATCGAGTGAGCTGTTTGGGTGTCTGTACCCGGATGTTGACCCTTTCAAGGTCGAGATTCTGGAGTTATCCGGGCTGGATAAGACCCCGATTAAATGTGAGGGGTTTATGCCGGATCTCACGTACATCGATAAGAATCAGGTAGTCGTCAACAGTACAAAAATACCAGGAGATTTTAAATCGTGTAAATACCGAGAAATTGTGAAACATCCGACAAGCGATAAAGACGTCAAGTTTGGAGACTGGAGTGAAGAGTTTAACAAAAGCCTCACGTTTTCTGAAAGTGTCGAGTTTTTGTTGGTGGAGTGCGAGAATAAAAATTCAAAAGTCATCTCAAAAACATATCATGCGTTAATCCCACAACGCGATGAATTGTATACATTAAAACTGAAAAAACGCAGCAAATTACTAGCGCCTGCGGAGACGCTGAATATTTTAATGGTAGGCATGGACGGGTTATCCAGGCACCAGTTTATTAGGTCAATGAACCTGACGTATTCGTTTCTACAACAAGAACTCAACTCGTTTGATATGGAAATGTATACGCAACTCGGGAAGAACACTTTCCCGAATTACCTCCCCTTGCTGACCGGATACAACATCAGCGAGGTGGAGGAATGGTGGGAGTGGTCTACCAATACGGACGAGTTTGACCTAGTTTGGGGCGATTTCCGGAAGGCGGGGTTCAGGACTTTATACACAGAGGATATTCCCTCCATCGGGGGTTTCCATTACGAAAAACCCGGGTTTAAACTCCCGCCCACAACCTACTACAGCCGACCGGTTAGCATGGCGATGGAGAGGGATAAAGATTTACAGCGGCCTGGGTATCACTGCGCTGGGAATATTCCTGATATCGTTTTTCATTTAAACTACATGGAGAAGTTCTTTGACACCTACCCCAACACGCCGATCTACGCCATGTCGTTTTTTACGAAACTAACCCACGACGATATGACAAATTCCAAAATGGCGGATGCGCACATGTTTAATTTTTACAAAACTATGAAGCAGAAAGGACATCTTAACAACACAGTAGTCATAACTTTCTCAGACCACGGACCACGTTGGGGCGCGATTAGATCGACCGTCAACGGCATGGTGGAAAGCCGTTCGCCATACGCCATTTTTTCCTTTCCCAAATGGTTTTTAGAAAAGTACCCGGAAATCAGAACCAACTTGAAGACCAACACACAAAGGCTGACCACCCACTTCGACACGCATGCCACACTGCAGGATTTAATCTACTTCCGGCCGAAAACCCCCAGCCCGCTAGCTCCAGGAAAACACGGCATCAGCCTCTTCAAAGAGATTCCAATCAACCGGACGTGCGAGGACATTCCGATACCCCTCGAGTTCTGTCTCTGCGACCAAGTCAACATTGAGACCGTCCCCCGCCATGATGAACTCTTCCGCGCCTTCGCAGAGGTCATTGTGCTAAAAATAAACTCCAAACGGAATCAAAATATTTGCGAAAAATTAAAACTTCAAAAAACTCTTCAGTTATTGAGGATACAATTACCCAAACAAAAAGAAAAAGATAAACAGTTATTTAAGATTCGGTTTCAAACTACCCCAGGGGAGGCGATCTATGAAGGAACAATACAGACTCCCAAGGGAGAAAATGATAAAATTATTCAGCTTTTGAATGAGACAATTAGTTCTGGGAGAAGTTCCAGTGTCGTTGTAGGGGACTCTGTTGACAGATTGAACTTTTATAAGGGGCAGGCGGATTGTGAGAATGACGCGTCGAAAAAACCTTACTGTTACTGTAAAAATTTAGTTTGATTGTAGGTTAACTAAACCAGACTAATTTTTGTGTGAACTAACCTATTTAAACTTTAAAGGATATCGTTATTTAGCGTTACATGTCATCAAAAACAAGCAACAACTGGTCGCCATAGACGGTGTTCTGAATTGATGTTTCGTTTAACGGAAAAGGTGAAATTTTGTTCGGTGACCAGAGTGTAAGGAACGTATTTTTAGCGGACTTAGGGGAGGGTGCGGCGATCCCCACGCGTTAGCTTTGGCAACGCCCCACTTCTTGGCGCCCAGAGCAAGCCAGATGTGCCTAAGGCCGAGTACAGGCGTTGTCTGCTAGTTCCATTACAAACGTATGAGGGGACATTATCGACGCTTTCGATACGAGAATCTGTTTTAGCCATGATTTATAAGCACAGCAGTGCCGAGACTTACTCGTGTATTTTTTGGTTTATTAAAGCTGGACTTGTGGTACACTAATTAATAAATGGCGTAGGCCCAGTAATATATCACATCCTAACTAATGCCTGACGAACTAGTCAAATTCTGACATAGCTCTCAATTATACCTGAAACACTAACGAAAGCCTGAATACGAACTATAAACTGGTGTCTGACGTACATTCCAATTTCTGATTAACAGCCTAACAGCTAGTGCCTGATTAATTAGTGCCTGACACAGATGCCTTACTTATTAGTGCCTGAGGTACTAACGTATTCATGTCTTAGACCAGTGGTTCCCAACCTTTTTCGAGTGGCGACCCCCTTTTATAAAAAGAAAGTGACCCGCGACCCCAATAGAATTAAAAAGTCGATATTAGTAAGGAAATTAATCAGCATTAAAATAATATTTTCTAGTCGTTCATTGTCCCAGAAGCTTCAGGTTAAGCTTATGTATGATACTCTCTCCCAGTGTTTCTTCTAGAATTTTTTCTCCCAGGGGGGGGCACCTGAAATTTTTGGTGAAGGGGCGGACACATTTTTTCTTGAGAGGGGGGACACTGTTAAAGTATATATATTTCCTACATACATTCCATTTTGTTCGGGGTGGGGGGGGGGGGCGGTAGACTTTCTTCAGGGAGGGGGGGGGGGGGTTGGAGTGAAGCATGGCAGAAACTCTGCTCCCTCCAACCATTCTTTGTGGTTAAAGTATATCAAAAGGTCTTATATCGTTTGCACTTACAAGAATAACTTGATTTTATCTTTCAATTCAAAAACACGATTTAATACATTTCGTTTGACTGCCAGTGTAGAAAAGAAAAACATCGTGATCTTTATTAATGTCTGCGCAGTTCTTTATGGGCTCCGGAATTAGTAT
Source organism: Physella acuta (assembly GCF_028476545.2). Taxonomy (NCBI): domain Eukaryota; kingdom Metazoa; phylum Mollusca; class Gastropoda; family Physidae; genus Physella; species Physella acuta. The sequence continues at coordinate 348,896 of NW_026732009.1, forward strand.
AATTTACGACTTTTACTAGCAATGGAGTCGGAAGAGTCTTGCTGGCGAGGACGTACCGGTGAAGCATGCAGTAGATTCCCCTAAGTTAGGGAGCTAAATCTTTTATTGTTTTCTGAAAGGCCGATTTTGACCTAAACATCGAGGGCGCACCATCCGTACAAACCCCACAGCCGCTTTAACCCATTTTAATAATCAAGTTTCAAAAACGTATTTATTTTCTCCTTGCTATCTTCACAAAATAGCAACTCTTCTTTGCTATGATCTGGATGAATATATTTCACACAGACGTCTGTTGATTTATCAACTTGAAAATCAAATAATGGTGAAAGCTTGACTGCACTGGAATCCCTAAGAATTATTTTCACCATCTTCAACATGCATGGTTTGGTGATTTTTTTTTTTTTTTTGCTTGGCAATTTCTATCGCGACTTTATATGATGTTTTGTTTCCTTGGTGAAAACACCCTGTTCGATTAAGTCTCTGACGTTTGCGACTAGCTTCACGCCGACTAAAGTACTTCATATCGTTTTTGGTGTGTTCCGAATGACTCGTCGCAAAATGAGGTTTTAGTTTTGAAGATTTCCTGACTGAGAACAACTTTGCACAGTATGCATTGTTTCTTCTCTATTCCATTTCTAGTGATGTTAGTAAAGCCAAATTTCAGATATTCTTATAAATATTTAAGTTTTGTTTCTCAATGCTTAAGTTTAGTATACCAGTTGGCGACCCCCCAGAAAACCCTTCGCGACCCCCAAGGGGGGTCGCGAGCCCCAGGTTGGGAACCCGTGTCTTAGACCTACTAATACCTGACATACTCATACCTGGTCTAATAACTAATGCATAACAATCAATCTAATACCTATAAAATAACGCACGACATACCTCTAAGATATTTAGTTAAACACTGAAGCAATCGACGTCTACCACACTAGTCAATAATGCAACTAATTCAAAGCCTTACAGTACTCATCAGCTGCAGCCAGACAGAGGCGTAGCGACCCTTCCCGGCGCCCGGGGACAAACTTTCAACTTGGCGCCCCTTCCCCCGTGGACACACTTTCTCGTGGCGTCTACCCCCCCCCCCCATATATTTTTTATATTTATAATGCAAAACTGCAGCTAAAATGAGCTTTTATTTTTTCCAACCCATTTTGGCGCCCCCTATGGTCGGCGCCCGGTTACATATGTACCCCCCGACCCCCTCGATACGCCTCTGCAGTCAGCTAATTAACTATTAATAATAATGTTTATTTTTCTGAAATGTTATTCACTGTTTATTTAATCTTATAGTAGTTGAGAATAATAACTGTTTAAAAAAAGTAACGTTTTAATATTTCTAATATACATTTTCATAGTTAAACAACTACTTTTTTCTTTTTCGTATCTTTTTTTTTTCCAACAACATATTCACCATTAACGTGTAAAATCCCAACAATTATGTTTCAGTTGTACTATTTCACTGGTAATTTTGTATTGCTTTTTTTCTATATTCCAATACTGAAGGTGACTATCTAGGTAAGAATATTGTGTTGTTATGATCAGAAGCGTAGCGAGGGGGGGGGGGGTGCGGACCGCACCGGGTGACACCATTTAGGGGGGTAACACCAAGGCAAAAAATAGCAAAATATATGGAGAAAAACTTGAGGGGGGGGGGTGCAAATAAAAAATTTGAAAGTTTGTCCCCGGGAAGGGTAGCTCTGGGGGGGGGGGGGGGGGGGTGTGACACTATTAAATGCCGCACCGGGTGACACCCGACCTGACCTCGCTACGCCACTGATTATGATGATACACAATTGGACTACAAGCATTCAACAATTAATTAAGCCCAATAAATAGTTTCTCATTTGCTGATACTGAATGTTACTCTCTTATAATTTTAAAACATTATAATAACAGACAGTTACACAAATACCCCGTAAAAACTAGACATCACGTTGTTTGGACAATTTACCCCGCCCCCACCTAAAAGTCTCGATAGCAAACACCCATATGTGTTTTATTAGAATAGGTCACCGGCTCGGTGTAAATTTTGAATTGTCAAAGCGAGACAACCAGTATAATTGTTGTGTCGTAGCAGAATATCATAGGTAGCTTCCCCTGAGTGAAGTGCCACAAATTTTTACATTTTCAACTGGTGTACATACATATTTTAAAAACATTTTTTAAAAAGTTAAACATCAAATTTCTTTTGCGATTTCTGTCTATTTATTGTTTTACATTTAAACACTCGCTATAAATGTTCCTTTCTGCATACAATGTTATTTTTTAGTAATTTAACAACTGTTGTCATTAAATCTTATATTGAGGACCGAACATTTGTCTCAAGTTTTTACTTCTACAAAGCTTACACAAACTGGAGAAGTGGTGTATTATTTTGTTTCAGCAAAAGTAGTTCAGTACCATCCCGCTCCCTACCCGCTATCTTGCATGTATCTACTCAAGACTCGCCTCATTTACAAGACGACGATTTTAACAAACTAGCCAGTGTATTTAAAATAGATAAATTATTCTAAAACTAATCGTATAATGCAATTTAAAATAAATATTTTATAACAATTAACATGGACAATTTTTGACAGTGTGGACAAACAGAGAGAGACCGCTCGACACATCACACGACACAGTTCTTCCATACTGCACAGAGTACACAGTAACTACACACATCACACGACACAGTTCTTACATACTGCACAGAGTACACAGTAACTACACACATCACACGACACAGTTCTTCCATACTGCACAGAGTACACAGTAACTACACACATCACACGACACAGTTCTTACATACTGCACAGAGTACACAGTAACTACACACATCACACGACACAGTTCTTCCATACTGCACAGAGTACACAGTAACTACACACATCACACGACACAGTTCTTTTATACTGCACAACAAATTAGTTATGACTGACAAATCAGTCATCTATGACAAATCAGTCATCTATAACAAGTCTGCACCTGTACAGGACATATAAGTAGGACATATAAGTAGTGCAGGACAAATCAGTCATGTAGGACATAGCAGTCATGTAGGACAAATCAGTCATCTATAACAAATCAGTCATGTAGGACATATCAGTCATAAAGGACATATCAGTCATGTTGGAGAAATCAGTCAAGTATGACAAATCAGTCATGTGTAACTTAGCACCAGGTGAAGACATACATCTTGGGGTGGAGTTCTACGTTTATTTCTCTCCCCCCCCCCCCGCCTACATGCATGATTGGTGCCTCTAAATCAGGGGTCTCCAAACTTTTCATTCCGAGGGCCGCATTAACTATCAAATTTCAGTTCGGGGGCCAGTTTTTTCCAGACATGTCGTGATTTTTCTGAGCAAATTTCCCCAGCCACCACCAACAAACGTTTTTTCCTTGGACAAAAAGATCTCCGCGGGCCCGATGAGAGGACTTCGCGGGCCGCATACGGCCCGCGGGAGGAAGTTTGGAGACCCCTGCACTAAATAAACACATTTGAATTCTGTATCAAGTATTGGATTATGCTGCAGACATACGAGAAATAATGATAAAATATTTATAGATTTCTTGAAGTACAATAATACGTACATAATAGGAATCGGCTCTACTGGATAAGAAGCATTCAATATAAAATCTGTAGGCATAATATAACTAGGATTAAAGGGGGATAATCTATACAAGAGGTAGTTTTTGTAAGTTAGGTCAATAAACGGGGATAGAAGAGGGCCTATAAACACAATGTGCAATTTAAATTTTTGTAAAGCCGTTGTAAGCAATTGTCCTAAAAGGGGAGCGATCAGTTGAATGCACTTTAATAAGACAAAATGAAGTGTTTAACGTGAGATCTATTATGTGCGA